>NW_007249849.1:1533619-1538762 GCF_000164805.1 Carlito syrichta
ATTTTTTATTTTGATTTTTTTTCATGTTTTAGAGGCTTGTTTTGTGTTATAATACATGGTAAATCCTGGACAGTGTTCCATGTGCGGATAAATGTGTATTCTCTAGCTGTTGATTGTAATGTTCTATAAATGTGTGTCAGGTCCATTTGGTATATGGTACAGTTTAAATTTAATGTTACTTTGTTGATTTTTTTTCTAGATAACCTATCCAATGCTGAGAATGGGGTATTAAAGTTCTCCACTATTATTGTGTTGTGGTTTATATCTCCCTTTAGATCGAATAATATTTACTTTATACATCTGGGTACTCCAATATTGGGTGCATATATATTTATAATTGTTATATTGCTTAATTGATTCTTTTATTATTATACAATGTCCTTCTTTTTCTCTTTTTACCACTTTTTTCTTTCTTTTTTCATTTTTGAGTCGGAGTCTTACTCTGTCATCCAGACTGGAGTGCAGTGGCTGCCCCCGGCCACCACAGCCTTGACCTGCTGGGCTCCAGAGATCCTTCTGCATCAGCCTTCCAAGTAGCTGGAACTACAGGTGCGCGCTACCACGCCTGGCTAATTTTTGATTTATTGTAGAGATGAGGTATCACCAAGTTGCCCAGGTGGGTCTCGAACCTGTGTTCTCAGGCAATCCACTCACCCCAGCCTCCCAAAGTGCTGGAATTACAGGCTGAGCCACCGTGCCCAGCTAACTTTTTTCTTGAACTCTGTTTTGTTTGATATTAGTATAGCTACTCCTGCTTGCTTTTAGTTTCCATTTGTGTGAAATATCTTTTTCTACACTTTCATTTTCAGTGCATATGTGTCTTTACAAGTGAACTGAGTTTCTTATAGGCAGCATATGGTGGGTCTTGTTTTTTATCCATTCAGTCAGTACATATCTTTTAAATGGGAGATGTAATTTGTTTACATTCAAGGCTATTATTAATAGTTGAGGATTTATTCCTGTCATTTTATTGATTTTTTAAAAATGTTTTCTCTGTTATTATTTATTTTTATGATTGGGAGGTTTTCTGTAATGATAAGGTTTTGTTTCTTTCTCTTTATCCTTTGTGTATCAGGTTTACCAGTGAGTTTTATAGTTTTGCATGTTTTCATGCAATAGCATGTTTTCATTTTATTGTCTTTTCACTTACACATGTAAGCTTCCCTTAAGCATTTCTTGTAAGGTTGGACTAGTGGTGATGAATTCCCTTTGTTTTTTGCTTATCTGTGAAAGGTTTTTTATTATTATTATTTATTTATTATTATTTCTCATAATCAATATTTTTTATTATGGTTTTGTGGGGTACAGTTAAGGGTTAGGTGTACAATTACGTTTCATTCAGGCACCCTGTTGATAAGAGGTGTTTCCCCATCCCCAGAAAGATATTTGCTACTGTTAATCCCATCTCCACTCCCCATAGTTTCCCAGTACCGTCAGTCATTTTCTTATAGTATTACACTGAATGTTCAAGGTCCATTATATGAGTGAGAACATGTGATACTTGGATCTTTGTTTCTGTGAGAGGTCACTCAATATTATATACTCAAGAGCCTCCACCTCAAAAAAAGAAAAAAAAGAAGAAGAGAAGAGACGCAGAGATAAGGTGAATATCAAGGCAGAGATGGGACTGAGGCATCTACAGCCAAGAAACACCACAGGTGGCTGGCAACCACCAGAAGTTAAACAAAGCGAGGGACGAGCCTACCCCAGACCTTCAGAGGGTGAACAGACCTTCCAATACCTGGATCTCAGACTTCTGGCCTCCTGGACAGTGAGAAGTACTTGTTGTTTTAAGCCACCTGTATGTGACACTCTGTTATACAGGTAGTGACGATGAGCTTTTTGAAAATGGTCATATACTGAATCTATTTAAAAGTGTAGCCCACAGTATGTATTGATTCTCTGAGCAGGGGAGTAGAAAGTGGGCAAGGGAGGCAACAGAAATATCTCCCAAGTTTAGACAGAGTATCTTGAATGACAGACATACCCAAAACAGGCTGAGGAAAAAATAGCTTCAGTGTGAGCAGGCTGGAATTAGGTGCTCATTTTTGAACACAGTAAGTTTTAGGTGTGGGTTAGAAATCTAAAGGGAGATGCTGTCTAAGAAGCTGGGAATCTAAATTTCATGCGAGATCACCAAGGGTGTACATAAATCCAGAGAGCAGAGAAGAGAGTGAATGAATGGGTTCTGAACATCCATGTGCAGGAGTCCTTGAGAGGAGGAAGAACGGGCAAGGGCGATTGAAAAGAAATTGTCATTCAGAGAGTGTAAACACCAGGGGTCCTGGTTGAAAGAAAAAAATCCCAAGGAACGGTGCACTCAACCGTGCTAAGTTCTCTTAGACCAAGTGGAAGAGGGCAGGGAGGTGGCAAATGCAGATTGCAATTTACATGAGAGGATCAGGAAAAGACCCAGGTGGGAAAGCCACACGAGTGCAGAAAGGAAGATGAACATGCAGCCTCATTAGACACCTTCCTTACAGCAGGGATAAGTCGTGAGCGGTGGTCCAGTTCTCTATGCCTTTTGAAGGTAAAACAATGTTCTAAAACAAGGTGTGAGAGGAAGACAAGAGGTGAGATTCACTTTTAAGTTTTTGTACTTAGCCTGAAAGGCCTTTATTAATGGGGAAGAAAGGGTACAAACTGGAGAAGAAAAATCATAGATAGTCTTGAGCAGGTTTCATTTGAAGATGCGCTGGACAAGATGGCTCATGCCTGTCATCCCAGCACTTTGGGAGGCAGAGGCGAGAGGATTGCTTGAGCCCATGGGTTCGAGATCAACCTGAACAACATGGTGAGATCTTGTCTCTGCAATAAATAAAAAAATCAGCCTGGCATGATGGTGCAAGTCTGTAGTTCCAACTACTTGGAAGACTGAGGCAGAAGGATCGCCTAAGACCAGCAGGTTGAGGTTGCAGTGGTATAAGCGTGCCAGTGTACTCCAGCCTGGGTGATGGAGTGAGACTCCGACTCAAAAAAAAAAAAGTGCTTGTTAACCATCTGATGGTGAAATGTTGGGTAAACAAGCTATTTGGCCATGGGCGTTTGAATTGTTCCTTATTTCCTTTACAATCGACATTACTGAAAACATTCTCAGATGTGTGTCCTGGTGCAAATATCTAATTATTTCCAGTTCTCATCTCTTTTGTGATTATGATAAAATGCACAGTCTTGTCATGAATGAGGCCACGTGGCTATTTCTGGCACATCAGTTGTGGATCTAGCTCTGTGGAGTACTTTCCTCTCTCTGGCCAATGATCAAAACATTTCAAAGGGATGTATGTTGGTCCATCAGCCTGGCTCTTCTCTGAGACTATGCTGAACTCAGACCATCCTCACTCCAACCCCACCACTGGCCCCTGAATATTTATGATGGATAAGGGATATGAAAAACAAACCCTTATTGTCCACAGCCACCGAGATTATGGGAATGTTTGTTTCTGCAGTATAATGGAGCCTATCCTGACTGATATCTTTTATAAATCAGTTTTACAGTACCTTGCCCAGTCAACCCTCCTACAGACTCCTATGAAATCCAACTGAGGCATGTATCTCATGTGTTACCTTGCCTTAGACAGCCTACTGCTGTGCTCTTCTTTCCTGTCAAGTAACCTTAACGTTGCCTTGCATATCACATATGGGCTTTGCTCTCAGCATCCTTGGGCCCTGTGTTCTACTGGCCCTATGTTCATCTGATAGCTCAATCTGCCCATGCCCTGCAGATGCAACCTAAATTGTAGATTCTTTTCTTCTCATTAAAACACATCCTGTCTCAGGTGTAATAATCCGCTGACTTTCACTATAGCTAAGTATACACACACACACACACACACACACACACACACACACACACACCTCTCTCTGTACAATTAGAATGTTTGAAGACAGAGCTGGTGTCTAGGCATGCCAGTGGTACCCAGGGCGCCACATTCAGCAAGGCTCTGTACTGAATTTAACGCTCTGCTGTTTCTACCTTGGAATTCTTAATCATTTTTGAACAAGTGTGACTGCATTTTTATTTTGGGTTGGGCCCTATAAATTAGGTAGTGGGCCTATCTGAAGATATTGGAGAGAAGGAGTGGAGAGTGATAGTTAAGAACATCATGTCTTGAGCCAAAGCACTAGCGTACAAATCACAGTTTGTTGTTTATTCATTTTATAATTGAGGATCTAGAGAGTACTCCTAAATTTGTGGAGTTGTGAAAAATTAATGCACACATAAAAAACACTTAGCGAGTTGCCTATTACATATGCTAAATGCTCTTACTTAAATGATACATGTGTCTGTATCCACATACACAGACATAAGAGGAATTTGAATTTGAATTCAAAAGAAGAAAAGAGAAGTGCACTCTCTGGTTTCATCTTAGCAAGAGATCTAAAAGCTAAATTGGCAGGAAATTGGTGGATATCTGATTTTGTTGTTTTGCTTTAAGATATCTTAGGTAGACAGGAAAAAGGAAGAGAGAGAGAGAGAAGAATCCTAGAATTTAGAACACTACTCTGATCTCTCCATCAGGTCCCAGAAGGTCACCTTTCTCTGCCCAGCAGTGCAAATGAAAAAGAAAACAAACAGCTACGACTGCATCCCACTCCTCAAAGGAGGAGTGAGAAGGAACCAGGATTGAGGAATCCAATGGCAGCAGCAAGAAAACAGAATAAGGGGTGGCTGGATGAGAAAGAAAATGTCTAGGGGAACGATTCTTTCTGGAGCCAGGGACTGTCCACATAGGACCACCCAGTAGGTGGGCCTGGGGACAAGTAAGGCTGACAGGGCTGTATCTTTGCCAGCACCGGTCGGGATGCCCCTACTTGCTCCCCATGCCTCCCTCTACATGACAAGAAGCTGATGGGTCCTTCTGAGTGGGTATTCGCAGGAAAGAGGACTATGTGGAGATTCTTGGTCACCCACTGGAAGAGGAGAAACAGTGTGGACAGTTCTGTATAAACAGGGATGACTGGGAGAGTTGGAATGAAATCACAGCCTCATTTTTTAAATTTGCATTTCAGATAAGACTATTGCATAATACATGGCAATCTGACTCTCTTAGAAATTGAGACAAGTCATTTTAATTTTTTTCCTCAAGTGTAAGCCTCAGAATTGACAGGGCTCGCAGATTAGAGTCCAAAAAAAAAAAAAAAA
>NW_007249850.1:0-28392 GCF_000164805.1 Carlito syrichta
TACTTGAGTCTGTGTATGTCCTTTCTAGTGAGATGGGTCTCTTGAAGGCAGTATATGTTGCCTGGTGATATTTTATCCATTTTGTCATTCTATGTCTTTTCAGTGGTGCGTTTAGTCCATTCACATTCACACTAATTATTGAAATGTGAGAGTTCGTCCCTATCATGGAGTTCTTATTGAGTTATTGTTCTTCCACTTGGTTTTTTCTTTTTTCTTTTTCTTTTTTTTTTTTGTCTTTCTTTTGCTTTTGGGGTTGGTTCGTGTATATTTTATTCTTTTCCCTGTACTCTTGTGAAGAACGTTGTTCTTTTCTCTTTTTCTTCTGTGTTTAGTACTTTCTTAAGTGTTTCATGTAGAGATGGTTTTGTGGCTGCATAAGTTCTTAGGGATTGGATATCTGGGAAAGATTTTAATTCTCCCTCACTGATGAAGCTTAGCTTGGCTGGGTAGGTTATTCTTGGTTGAAATTGTTTATCCTTTAGAACTTTGAAGATAGGGCTCCAAGCTCTCCTAGCCTGCAGGGTTTCTGCAGATAAATCTGCTGCTATTCTGATTGGTCTTCCATGGTGGGTGATCTGGCCTTTTTCTCTTGCTGCCTTTAGGATGTTTTCTTTTGTGCCTACTTTATTTAGGCAAATTATTATGTGTCTAGGAGTTGATCTTCTCATTTGTTGTCTTGCGGGGGTTCTCTGAATTTCTTGTGTTTGAATTTTTGTATCACTGATTAGATGAGGGAAATTTTCTTGAATGATCTCGTGGAAAGTTTGTTCCAATGTGGTCTCTGTTTCTCTTTCTGCCTCAGGGAGTCCGATTATTCTTAGGTTAGGCCTCTTGAGGTAGTCACTCATCTCTTGAAGGTTTTGTTCTGTCTTTTTGAGCTTATTTTCTATGTTTTTAAGAGTTTGGGTTATTTCTATATTTTGGTCCTCAAGCTCTGAGATTCTTTCTTCTGCTTGAGTAATTCTGCTTTCTATGCTTATCAATTTGTTATTTATTTCATTCACAGTATTCTTTATTACTGTTATCTCAGATATCAGCTCCTTCCTAGTTTCTTCTTGTGTCTCCTCAATTCTTTTTAATCTCTCCATTATTGTTTTGATATCTACATGTGCATTTTGAGACCCTTCATTCTGGGGACTTTTCATTGTTTATATTCCAAAGTCAGTTTTCTCAGTGTCTGCTCTCCCAGGCGTCTGGGAGAGACCCATACTCTTCTTTTGGTTTTTCTTCATTTCTGTAGATTTTTCTCCCTTTACCCCTTTCCCTCCCCCTCTTCAATTCTGTTTTTGGGGGAAGGTGGGGTTACTTTTATTTCTTTTCTGCAATGACCTGTTCTTCCTTATGAGGGTCTTCTGGTTTTGTTCACTTTTCCCTCTGCTTTACAGTCTGTCTATTCAGCAGTTTGCAGTCTTGGTCCCAACTATCAGGTGAGAGAGAGACACAGGGGTTCAGAGAATCTCACCAGTTCGCATATGCCATCGCCATCTTGCCCCGTCTCCAAGTAAACAAATTTTTATGTGAGTTCCAGAAGGAGAAGAGATGGAAAAAACATTTAAAAATGTGTTTAATAAAATAATAACTGAAAACTTCCCAAGTCTTGGGAGAGTTATGGACATTCAAATCCATGAAGTGCAAAAGATCTCACATTCAACCCCAAAAAGGTTCTCTCTAAGGCACATACTACTCAAATTGTCAAAAGTCAAGGATAAAGAGAGAATTTGAAAAACAGCAAGAGAAAAGTGCCAAGTCACATGCAAGGGAAACTCTATTAGACTAACAGCAGTTTTGTCAGCAGAAATTTTACAAGCCAGGAGAGAATGAGATAGCATATTGAAAGTGCCAGCCTAGAATGCAATACTCACTAAAGCTATCCTTCAAAAATGAAGGAAAAACAAAATCTTATCTAGATAAACAGAAATGGAAGAAATTCATCCCACTTGAATATCCTTATAAGAAATGCTTAAAGGAGTTCTACAGCTGGAGGCAAAAGGACAATAACTACCATCATGTAAACACAAGAAAACATAAACTCATTGGTAGAGAAATAAGAAAAAGAAAGGAACCAAGCCTTACTATTACAGAAAACCACTGAACCATAAAGATAATAGAAGAGGAAGAAAGAAATGAAAAATCTACAAAACAACCAGAAAGCAACACATGACAGGAATAAGTTCTCACCTATCAATAATAACCTTGAATGGATTTAGATTAAATTCCTCAATCAAAAAATATAGACTGGCTGGATGGATTAAAAAACATGATCTGACTATATGCTGCCTACAAGATACTTTCTTCGTCTGTAGAAACACAGTCTGAAAATGAAGAGATAGAAAAAGATATTCCACACAAACTAAAAGCAAAAACAAGTAGTAGCTATACTTATATGAGATAAAAAAGCCTTTAAGTAAAAAAAAAAAAAAAAGTAAAATGAAACAAAAAAGGTCATTATATAATGATAAAAGGGTCAATTTTGTAACAGGACATAACAATTGTAAATATATGTTCATTTAACAACAGAGCACCCAGATATATAAAGCAAACATTATTAATGCTAAAGGGGGAAATAGACACCAATACAATAGTAGCTGGAAATTTTAACACCCCACTCTCAGTGTGGATAGATCATCTAGACAGAAAATCAATGGAAAAACATTGGATTTAAACTTCATTATTGACCAAATAGACCTAACAGACAAATACAGAACATTTTATTCAACACATTCTACACAACAGCAATAGAACATTCTTCAATATAGATTTTATATGGTAGGCCACAAAACAAATCTCAACAAATTTTTAAAAATTGAAATTATATCAATTATCTTTTCTGATCAAAATTCACCAAAACTAGACATCAATAACAAGAAGAACTTAAGAAACAATGTAAATACATGGATATTAAATAGCATGCTTCTGGACAACCAATGGATACATGAAAAAATGAAGATGGAAATTAAACATTTTTTTGGAAACAAATGAGATAGAAGAGGCATAACATATCAAATTCACATAAAAAACTAACAGTGCACCCAAAGCAACCAGAAAGGCAAAAACAAACCAAACCCAAAATTAGTAGAAAAAGAAATAATAAAGATCAGAACAGAGATAAACAGCATAGAGACTGAAAAAAAAATGTAAAGATCAATGAAATGAAAAGTTGGATGTTTGAAAAGATAAGCAAAATTTACACACCATTAAATAGACTAAGAAAAAAAGAGAGAAGATCCAAATAAATAAAACCAGAAATTAAAAAGAAGACATTACATCCTTTATTCAACTTGTGCTACAGAAAAAAAGGAGAAATTACAGCTAATAACACGGAAATAAAGAGGCTCATTAGAGGTTATTATGAAAAACTATATGCCAACAAATTAGAAAACCAGGAGGAAATGAATACATTCCTGGATACATACAACCTACAAAGATTGATCCAGGAATAAATAGAAAACCTAACAGGCCAATAAAAAGTAACAAGATTGAAGCATTAATAAAAAGTCTCCTACTGGGCTCAGTGGCTCAACCTGTAATCCCAGCGCTTTGGGAGGCCGAGGTGAATGGATTGCCTGTGCCCGCGGGTTTGAGACCCGCCTGGGCAACTTGGTGAGACCTCATCTCTACAATAAATCAAAAATTAGCTGGGCGTGGTAGCACACGCCTGTAGTTCCAGCTACTTGGAAGACTGAGGCAGAAGGATCGCTGGACCCAAGCAGGTCGAGGCTGAGGTGGCTGGGAGCATGCCACTGCACTCCAGTCTGAGCGACAGAGTTAGACTCCAACTCAAAAAAATAAAATAAAATAAAAATAAAAAAACCAAAAAGTCTCCTAACAAAGAAAACTCCAAGTTCAGAAGGTTTCACTGCGGAATTCTACCAACCATTTAGAAGTTAACTAACACCAATTCTTCTCAAACAATTCCAAAAAATTAAAAGGGAGGGAATTCTTCCAAACTCATTTTATGAGAATAGCATTACCCTGATACCAAAACCAGACAAGGACACAACAAAAAAGCAAACCACAGACCAGTATCCCTGGTGAACACAGATGCAAACAATACTGAACAAAACAGTAGCAAACCTAAACCAACAACACATCCAAAAGATGATATCCCATGATCAAGTGGTATGTATCACAGGGATGCAAGGGGTTCAATACACACAAATCAATAAGTGTAATAACTCACCCACATCAACAGAATGAAGGACAAAAACCATATAATCATCTTAATTGATAAAGAAAAACATTTGATAGTAGTCAATATCCTTTCATTATTAAAAAAAAAATCTCGCAACAAAATAGGCATGTGAGGAATACACTTTAACACCATAAAGGACATATATGACAAACCCACAGCCAACAACATACTGAATGGGGGAAATTTGAAAGTTTTTCCTCTGAGAATTGAAACAACACGATGTTACCCACTTTCACCACTCTTACTCAACATAGTACTGGAAGTCCTACCAGAGCAATCAGTTAAGAGAAATAAAGGACATACAAATTGGAAAGAAGTAAGTCAAATTGACCCTGTTTCCAGATGACACAATCGTATCTATAGAAAAACCTAGCCAGGCATGATGGCTCACAGCTCTAATCCCAGCACTTTGGAAGGTGGAGGTGAGAGGATAGCTTGAGCTCAGGGGTTTGAGACTAGCCTAGGCAACTTGGTGAGACCTCATCTCTACAATAAATCAAAAAGTTAGCCAGGCATGGTGGCATGTGCTTGTAGTTCCAGCTATGTGGAAGGCTGTGGTGAAAAGACCTCCTGAGCCCAGGAGAATGAGGATGTGGTAGCCATGAGCATGCCACTGCACTTTAGCCTGGGTGACAGTGAAAACTGAGACTCCTACTCAAAAAAAAAATAAATAAAATTCAGAGAAAAACCAAAAGATTCCATACAAAAACTATTGGAACTGATAATAAAATTCAGTAAAATCTCAAGATAAAAGAATCAACATACAAAAATCAATAGGATTTCTATACACCAATAATGAACTAGTTGAAAAAGAATTCAATAAAGCAATCATATTTGAATATACCTAAGAATAAACTTAACCAAAGAGGTAAAAGATCTCTACAATGAGAATTATAAAATTCTTATGAAAGAATTTGAAGAAGACACAGAAAAAAATGGAAAGACACCCCATGTTCATGAATTGGAAGCATTAATATGGTTAATATGGCCATATTACTCAAAGCAATCTATGGATTAGATGTAATCCCAATAGAAATGCCAATGAAATTTTCCGTATAAATAGAAAAAAATCCTAAAATTTGTATTAAAGCACAAAAGACCCCACATGACCAAAGCAATATTGAACAAGAAGGACAAAACTGGAGGCATCATGCTACCTGACCTCAAAATATACTACAGACCTGTAGTAACCAAAACAACATGGCACGGGCATAAAAACAGACACATAGACTAATGGAACAAAATAGATAAACAAGAGATAAATTCACTTTTTACAGCCAACTGATTTTTGACAAAAGTGCCAAGAACATATATTTTAAATAAATGTATTTATTTAAAAGGGTACAAGAATACCCTTTAAAATAAATGGCACTGGAAAAATTGGATCTCCATATGCAGAAGAATGAAAGTAGCCCCCCATCTCTCACCATAAAGAAAAATGAACTCAAATGAATTAAAGACCAAATGTAAGATCCAACACAATGAAGTTAGTAGGAGAAAATATAGAGGAAACACTTCAGGACATTGGACTGTGCAAGGATTTTATGAATAAGATCTGAAAAGCACAGGCAACAAAAGCAAAAATAAACAAATGCTATTATATCAAACTAAATGTTTTCTGCTCAGTAAAGGAAGCAATCAGTAGAGTGAAGACACCATCTGAAGAAAGAGGGGAGAAAAAATGTTTCCAACTACTCATCTGACAAGAGAATAATATCCAGAATATGTAAGGGAACTGAACAGCAAAAAACAACAAACAACAAACAAACCAAATAATCTGATTAAAAATTGGGGAAATGATCTAAATAGACGTTTCTCTAAAGAAGACTGACAAAAGGCCAATAGATACATGAAGAAATGCTCAATGTAACATCACTAAGTATTAGGGAAATGCAAATCAAAAGAACAATAATATGTCATCTCATTCCAGTTAGGATGGCTATTATCAAAAACACAAAGAATAACAAATACTGGCAAGATGCAGAGAAAAGGGAAGTCTTATACACGTGTTGGTGGGAATGTAAATTAGTACAGTCATAGAAAATAGTATGGAGGTCCCTCAACTAAAACTAGAACTACCATAAGATCCAGCAACTCTACTACTTGTGTATACATCCAAAGGAGAGGAAATCACTATGTCAAAGAGATATCTGCCCTCCCTTGTTTATTGCAGCACTGTTCACAACAGCTTAGAATATGAAATCAGCCTACAAGTTCTGACAAGTTCATGAAATCATCTTAGAAAAAGTGCTACATACCTCATTGCTGAATATCACCATGGTCCCATTCAAAGTACCCCCCTTGGGAAGCTATGCACCAACGCCAGCACCTAGTCCATCTGTCAAAGCAATTTTGGAATTCTTTTTCCAGAATGGCCATCAGAGCTGTCATTGTATTACCCTTGATGTCCTGAATGTCATTAAAAATGTCTTCTGTTCAATATTTTCTTTATCTTCTGGTAAAGAAAAAGGTCATTGGAGTCCAGATCAGAATAATAGGGAAGGTATTCCAATACAGTTATTTGTTTACTAGCTAAAAACTCCTTCACAGACAGTGCAGTGTGAGCTGGTGCATTGTTGTGATGCAAGAGATACTTTGGGACCATTTTTGCACACACCTTTCTCATGCTAAGATTTTCAGTTAAGATTTTCCTGTTTCTCTATTGATGTTTATTTGATCTGCTATGCTTCTCACTGTCAGCCAATGATTTTGATGCACAATTCAATGAATTTTTGCAGTGTTTTGTCAGTTTGGCTTGTTATTGGCCATACTAACCTCTCCTCATCAGTGATGCTTTCACTCCCCTTAGAAAAACATTTAATCCATTTGTACACTGCCATTTTCTTCATGGCATTATTCCCATCAACTTGGACTAACATGTCCCTGATTTCACTTCCATTCTTCCCAAGTCTAACAAGAAATTTAATGTTTGTTCATTGCTCTAGTTCAAGCTCCAACATTCTTGCCACAGCACATAAAAACAGGCAATGACAATAATGAACACCACTCAGCAAAACAACACCACACGTTGACACAAACATAGCTGTGAGACACTGATATACCCAGGTTATGAAACCTTACTGAGTTGTTTGTACAGTGCTGCCAACATAAAGGCATGGTGGCAAGTTTGTGAAAATTGTCAGACCTCATATGACAACGGTTCTTTAGCACTGTAGGTTGATGCTAGAGAAAAAGAATTTATTCTACATTTAAAAATAGCTAGAGGAGAAGATTTTGAATGTTCTGAACACAAAGAAATGATAAATGTTGCGGTGATAGATATGCTAACTATCCTAGTTTGATCATTACATATTGTGTACGGTATTGAAATATCACACTGTACCTCATAAATATTTACAATTATTATGTGTCAATTAAAAATAAAAAAGTGTTTTATATGTGGGTCTTTATTCAATTCTAGAACTTTTTTTGCTGTTATGTCTTCAAATGTTACCTCTTTCTCCTCATTGTTCTTTTGAAATTTCTATTAACTGTGTGTTAGAATGCCTCATTCTATTGGTGATTTATCTTAATTCTGCTTTAATGTATTCCAGTTCTATTTTTTTCTAAGCTATATTATGAGTGATTTTTGGCTTCTATTTTTTTTTTTTTTTTTTGCTTTGTAGTTGTATTTTATTCAGGCTCATTTCAGTCACTTGACTGTTCAATGAGTTACCTAATCCATGTAGTCATTTGACAGGAAAGGACAGAATTCACTTAGTATCACAGTTCTTCACTCAATCACCACTTATTACCTAGCTACACCTCACATGAGAATCCACTTGTCCAGCAATAACAACCTCCCCTTCTCCCCAATTCAATAACATACTACAGGGTACAAATAGGTAACATTGGACCCTTTCCATTGTGGAAGAGGCATGAAAGAGACATATATTCTAGATTTAGATTTGTTCTCTCTGATCAACAAGAAAAGTTATATATCCTATATTTAGATTCATTTTCTCGTCTCATTATGTTATACCAGCACAAACATCCAGGGACTTGATAAATGTCTTATCCATTATCTAGTATGATGATATCATTGCTTGGGCCAAGGAAATTCGGTTATGAGAAAAAGTAAAATCCAAAACTATGATTCATTGACCTTATCAGTTTCATAATCATCAAAAACCAGATTGCATTATAAAATAATAAAATTTTTATTATAATTTTCCAAGCATTAGGGAGTCAAATCATTATGAAGCTTGAATGTTATCCTATACCTATAGGATGCAGCAAATGATCTGTGTATATGAACTCATGTGTCAGGCTTCCTAGCATGGAGTTTGACATGGTTCTTCTCCTTAGGAAATGCAAGGATTCACTTGATTATTTTAGTGTACTAAAACAAAATCCACAAATTAAAAGCTGATACTGCTACCTGGCCATGCAAAGTTCTTCATGCTACTGAGTGACCATCCTAAACTTAAGGTTATGGAAGTGGCTTGTGTGATGGATTGCAATTTTCTTACTTCAGGAATTCCAGCTCCCCTCCTTTTCCTTCCTTACATTTTCTTTTTTTCCCCCACACACTTATTACCTTCAATTATTACATTTAATTTGTTTGTTTATTAGTATTTAATACTTATTATGCATCTCTTCATTTTTGAATGTAAATGATTCCAGAACAGATATATTTGTCTGTTGTGTCCACTAATATATCTCACTGTATAGAATTGTTTCTAAAATGTATTTTTTATTTTTATTTTATTTTTGAGTTGGAGTCTCACTCTGTCGCCCAGACTGGAGTGCAGTGGCAGCTCCCGGCCACCGCAGCCTCGACCTGTTGGGCTCCGGCTATCCTTCCGCCTAAGCCTTTCAAGTAGCCGGAATTACAGGCATGCGCTACCATGCCCGGCTGATTTTTTGATTTATTGTAGAGATGGGGTCTCGCTGCCCAGGGGGGTCTCGAACCCGCGGGCTCAGGCAATCCACTCACCTCAGCCTCCCAAAGGCACGGGATTACAGGCTGAGCCACCGAGCCCGGCTACATTTTTCTTTCTTGTTTATGATTCAGCTATGCACTTAATGTTTGTTGTTGTTAAATCGTGCCCAGAATTTCTATGTGTCCAGAGCCAGGAGAGGGGTGGAAGAGTGGAGAAGAAGCAGGGGATGTGAGGGTCTGCACTGCATATCAATGGTCTGTTTGCGTGGGTGGATCTTCTTACCCCCATGGGAGATTATCCAGTTTAGGGACCTGTGACTTGTTCACCATTGTATCCCCAAGGTGATAGATTTAGATTATATAAATAATAGCACATTATTATTATGCACAGAATATTTCAAGTACTAGTCAACGTGTTTTCATGTTGTTTATCATTACAAACCTTAAGTATTAGGAGTTATTATTATTATCATTTAATGCTACTTTCTTTATTTCACTAGAGAAAATCCTTTTGGGTTTCATGCAGACACATTCTCAGACTTACAACCTGAAACATTGTTCCCCAACATCAAATATAAAGTCCTCCTTGAAAATAGTAGTGTCAACTGAAAAACAGAAAATCAGATGCCATATGTTCTCACTTATAAGTGGGAGCCAAACAGTGGGTACACACGGACATACTAGACATTGGGGACACCAAAAAGGGGGAGGGTGCGGGGAATGAGGGTTGAAAAATTACCTATTGAGTACAATGTTTACTA
Source organism: Carlito syrichta (assembly GCF_000164805.1). Taxonomy (NCBI): domain Eukaryota; kingdom Metazoa; phylum Chordata; class Mammalia; order Primates; family Tarsiidae; genus Carlito; species Carlito syrichta. The sequence continues at coordinate 9,839 of NW_007249850.1, forward strand.
TTTGAGGGGCAGTTATCATTGTCTCTATTTTGCAGATGAAAAGCTAAGACTTAAAAAAGCTTAAATAAGCTTAGCAGCTATGGCCCATAGATGACAAAATAAGGTGATCACCCAAGTCCTCCAGGAGTTCTAAAAGCCTACATCTAAAAGCTACACTGCTGGCTTCTCTATTTTGTCCACAGGGAATTACAGTGTATCATTTTTTATTCTTTGAAAACATTATCTAGATTGTTATTTTTCTACAGAATTTGATTATATTAGCTTATTCAACCTTATATCCCTGTCCTTGCTTTCAATGGCACAGGGCTTTGAGTTTGTATGAGTTCTAAAGGCAGAGGAAGACTAGGTCAAGTTTAGTGGCCTACAGTGTGTATTTTTCTCTTGCAAACCAGCTCAAATAGCATCAGGGAGGTAAGAAGTAAATTATGACATTCCAGGACTGAGGGACTTTGGAGAGAGAGTTTATATGGGAAATCTGCAATTTCCTTTCACCTTTCCTATGAAATTACTTGCATCTCCACTTACATTTTTTTTTAGCACCCACATCTCTCCAACAACTGTATCCTTACTCTCCCATATCTTCAACCTCTTCTTTACTGATTTCATTCCAACGGCATTACATTGGATGAGTCTTTTCCACCACATTGAACACAAACTTGGGTCAGCATGCCCTTCCGCTTTCATATGTGATGAAAACACACAGTGAGCATGGAATTTGACTTCCTGCTAACTCCCAAGGGGCCCGATGGTATAGCCTGGAAGTGTGGAGGCTTAAGATTCCCATGAGATGAGCCCTGGTCAATGAGACTCCAGGGTAGGAAAGCATGCAATAAATCAACCCTTCTCCCCTCTGCAGACTACGCCGAGGTGAGATTTCTTCTCACAGCCCTTCAAAAAGGCCTGCAAAGAGCTGGGTGTGGTGACACATCTATAACTCCCAGCACTTTGGGAGGCTGAGGCAGGAAGATTCCTGAAGGCCAGGTGCTTGAGATTAGCCTGGGCAACACAGTGAGACACTGTTTCTACAAAAAGCTAGCAAAAAACCCTGCAAATACACCTGATGAACAACCTCTTCTATGTCTTTGTGGCTGATTATGAAGTGGCATTCAGTGTTTTGATGCAGTGTATCTGTACAGCTCATCTTGCCCAGTTCCCCTTTCCTCAGCCTCATTTTCCTAGTCTTGCACCTCATAAATAAAGAATAGTGTTTTAATCCTTACTTGGGGCTTTTTTTTTCAGAGATCTTGGGTGAAGAACTTATGAAAAATTTCCCAGCGGGGCGTGGTCGCTCACACCTGTAATCCCAGCATTTTGGGAGGCCAAGGTGAGAGGATTCTCTGAGCCTACGGGTTCGAGACCAGCCTGGGCAACATGGTAAGACCTCGACAATAAATCAAAACCTTAGCGGGGCATGCTGGCTCCTGCATGTAGTTCCAGGTACTTGGAAGGTTGAAGTGGGAGGATTGCCAGAGCCTGGTAGACCAAGGTTGCCATGAGCAGTGGCCATGAGCATGCTCCTGCACTCCAGCCTGGGCAACAGAGTAAGACTCCAACTCAAAAAGAGGGAAAAAAAAGAAAGAAAGAAAAAAGAAAAATTTCCTCAACTTTGCATCTCTCTACCTCTACTCTCCTTATATCTTGCCTCCTTTGAAACTTTTTGAAAAAGATGTTCCTTATCTTTCTCTCCTTATCTGTTTCCATCTCCTTTTCTGTTTCCTTACCTGTCATTTATTCCTCTGACTTCTCCCTACCATTTCCCTAAAACTGCCTTCACTAAGATCAATAGCGACTTTTTTTTTTTGCTGTTAAATCCAAAGGATACTTTTCTGCCTTTGTCTTAATTTGCCTGCAGCACTTGACATTGACTTCACCTCCTTCTTCAAACACTGTCTTGCCCTGACTTCTAGATAACGCTCTCTTGGTTTTTATCTTGCTATTAAAATTGTTCCATCTCAGTTACCTTTATGTATCTTGTAAACATTGATATTTCCCTGAATTCTGTTCTCCGTCCCTTCTTCCTCCATCCTCTCCCTTTCCCTCCTCTTTCCTTCTTTTTTCTTCCCTTTCATTCCCTTTTCTTCTGCCTGTATAAACTATCCCTGGGAAGTCTTATTCCTTCACATACACAGCCTCAATCGCTGATAACTTTCAGAATTGCATTTTAGATATAAAGTGCTCTCTTGAGTATCAGAACCCTTTTCTTCTCCTCCTCCTTCTCCTCCTTCTTCTTCTCCTTAGTCTCCTTCTTCTTCTTTTTCTCCTCCTCCTCCTCCTTTTTCTTCTCCTTCTTCTACTTCTCTTCTTCTTCTTCTCCTTTTTATTCTCCTCCTCCTCCTTCTTCTCCTTATTCTCCTCCTTCTTCTTTTTCTCCTCCTCCTTCTTCTTCTCCTCCTCCTCCTTCTCCTTCTCCTTATTCTTCTTTTTCTCCTCCTCCTCCTTCTTCTTCTCCTTCTCCTTCTTCTCCTCCTCCTCCTCTTTATTCTCCTTCTTCTTCTCCTTCTTATTCTCCTCCTCCTTCTCCTTCTTCTTCTTCTTCTTTTTCTCCTCCTCCTCCTCCTTCTTCTCCTTCTTCTCCTCCTCCTCCTTCTCCTTCTCCTTCTTCTTCTTCTTTTTCTCCTCCTCCCTCCTTCTCCTTCCTTTTCTCCTTCTTCTTCTCCTCCTCCTCCTCCTTCTCCTTCTTTTTCTCCTTCTTCTTTCTTCTCCTTCTCCTTCTTTTTCTCCTTCTTATTCTCCTCCTCCTCCTTCTTCTTCTGGAGTAGAAGTCTCACTCTGTCACCCTAGCTGGGGTACAGGGACAGTGGCATGCTCATGGCTTCTGAAGCCTCAACCTGCTGGGTTGAGGTGATCCTTCCACCTCAGCCTTCCAAGTAGATGAAACCAACAGGTGCATGCCACTAACCTGGCTAAATTTTTAAAATTTACTGTAGAGACGACATCTCACCACGTTGCCCAGGCTGGTCTTGAACCCCTGGACACAGGCAATCCTCTCACTTCTGCCTCCCAAAGTTCTGGGATTACAGCCAGTGAGCCACTGTGCCTGGCTATCAGATTCTTAAAAGGATCTATCTATTGGATATTTCCTCTTGAATTTCCTGAGGCGCCTAAAATTCAACATGTCCAAAAATAAAACTCAGTATCCTCTTTCCATCTGACCATGTCCCTATTTCTGTATTTCCTGTCTCAGTGTCTGATTGTCTTTGTTCCCAACCCAGAAACTAGGCATCATCTTTACTCGCTCACAACTTCAACCCCATTAAGGTGACCAACTCACCTCAGTTTGCCCAGAATTTTCCTAATTTTAACATGAAAAGTCTTACATCTATGGAATCCCCCAGTCCCACGCAAGTAGAATGATTGGCTCAGAGCTGTCTCCATTTTAAAACTGGAACTTTCACATCCTAGAACCCTCTCAATTCTGAAAATATCAGGAAGATTGGTCATTCTGGTTCCCACAGCCAATCAATCACCAAGATCCATTAATTATAACTTTTTAATACATCTAGATTGTCCCCTTCTCTCAGTCTCTCAGGTATGATACCAGTTCAGGTCATTAACATCACTTGCCTGAATTGCTGCAAAGCTTTGTAACTTTCCTTCTGCTTTAACAGAGTTTCCTCCAATGCATTCTCTGAATTTCTGACAAAATAATCTTTAAAATTTATATACCTGATGATGCCATTCCTCTTCACAAATCTTTTAAAGGGTTTCCTACTTGCCCTAAGATAAGATGCACAGGTTTTAAGATGACTGACACGGCCCCGCATAAAGTTGTCCCATTCATTCCTCCAGACTCATCCCATCTCATGTTCCTCACACGTTGTGTGTGAGTCAGATGCCAGTCGTTCCCTCTACAAACATAACTTTTTTTTTAATGCTCCCATAGGAATAGAACTCTTGTGCATCTTCACATTCTCTTTCCCAAATCCACTTTTATAAAAGTCTTGGTGAGAAACATGAAATTCACAGGGGAGATGAAGGAGATAGTTTATTACCCTTGGTAGAGTAACAACCATTTGGTTTTTTCTTTCCCACAAAGTTCCTTTTCAGCGGTGGCACTCAGGTTTTTTTGGTCTTTATCTTACTTCCAAGGTATGCAGTCTTCCTGGATCCATGTTCTCGGCCCACCCTGAGTTCTTCACACCCATCTTTTTATGATACTGAGCAATTGACTCTATCCAACTCCAACCAAGGGCTCAACAAAGCAAAGTGTTCTTCTAGTTCCAGATTCCATTCTTGTGTAGTGACCATCGTTTTTAACTTGACTATGCCTCCTGAAGTCTCATCTCTCATCCCAAGTATCTTATTAAAACACTACTTTAAAAATACTGCGTTAAGGGGATGTGGTGGCTCATGCCTGTAATCTCAGCCCTTTGGGAAGGTGAGGCAGGAGGATCCCTTTAGGGCAGGAGTTTGAGACCAGTATAGCATGGGCCAAATAGTGAAACCTCATCTCTGTGTGTGTGGGGGGGAAGTCAACAAATGAAGTGGAAGTGCTCCAAAAAATAAAAGAAACTAGCCGGGTGTGGTGGTATGCACCTATAGTCCTAGCTGAAGCAAAAGGATTGCTTGAGCCCAGTAATTTAAGGCGGCAGTGAACTATGATTGTGCCACTGAACTCCAACCTGAGCAAAGGAGGGATACTATCTCAAAGAAACAAAAACAAAAAATGGTGTAACACTTTTCGAGACGTTATTGTCCCAGCTGCTAAAAGAGTAAAAGTTTCTTCATTTTGTTTGTTCATTTTGTTTCAGCCACATTGGCTTTCCATCAGTTCTCCTAGTGTTCCTTGTTCTCTCTTACTATATCTTTGCTGTCAAATTTGTTTGGGTACTTTAAAGTGAATTAGCATTAGATGCAGTTCACAGATTTGACTTGGACAGAAAACAATCCCTAATTATATCATGACTCATTTTAGCATTTTTAATCATCAAGGCAAGATGGAATTCACTGCGTTGGTCTCTAGGGGATTAGGAAGAAAACTAATTTCTGTTTTCAAAAGTGATTTTCAAGACCTCCGATGAAAGCTTATAAAGGACTTGACAGAGGCCTAAGAATGACACAGCTCTTAGTTTCTAAATTCAAGGATTGGTACACTTAATCAAAACTGCAATCTACAGTCCCTTAGAAAAAACAATATGCAAAACACATGGCCATTGTGCTTGGTTCATATGGTCATGCTAGTTTCTAGGTTGGTGATAAATAAGTTAGTTTTAAAAAACAATACTGTTGAGTATATCTTATTTATTTATTTATTTATTCATGCATTTTCAAAATTGGGGTCTCACTCTGTCACCTGGGTTGGAGTGCAGTGGCATGATCACAGTTCACCACAGCCTTGACTTCCTGGGCTCAGGTGATCCTCTCGCCTTAGCCTCCTGAGTAGCTGGGACAGGTGCCTGCTACCCTACCCAGCTAATCTTTTTGATTTTTTGTAGAGATGGGGTCTTGCTATGTTGCCAGGGCTGGAGTTGAACTCCTGGGCTCAAGCAATCCTTCTGCCTCAGCCTCCTGAATTGTTGGGTTTGTAGGCATGAACCATTTTGCCCTTCTCTTTATTCTTATTAATGAAAATGATTGAAGATTTTAAGATGCCTGCAGATTAACTTCTTGTTTCGAAAGGAGAGTCACGCTACCTGGATTTCTTAGTGGGCTTTCTTAGTACTTGAGGCCTTGAACTTCAACCACCAAGGCAGAATACTACCTATAAAATACAGGACAACAAAGCAGCTAAAACTCGTTTTTTTTTTTTTTGAGTTGGAGTCTCACTGTCACCCATACTGGAGTGCAGTTGCCGCTCCCGGCCACCGCAGCCTCGACCTGCTGGGCTCCGGTGATTCTTCCACCTCAGCCTTCCAAGCAGCTGGAACTACAGGCGCGCGCTACCACGACCGGCTATTTTTGATTTATTGTAGAGAAGAGGTCTCGCCAAGTTGCCCAGGCGGGTCTCAAACCCGCGGGCTCAGGGAATCCACTCACCTCAGCCTCCCAAAGCACTGGGATTACAGGCTGAGCCACCAAACCTGGCTCTAAAACTCATTGTTGAGACAACAGACTCATCACCATTGCCTGAAAATATTGCCAATATCACCTTGAGAGTAGTGTAGATGAACAGAAAGAGCATAGAGTTAGAGTTTAGAAATTTGATTTCCCTCCCAGTTATGTTTTCTTATGTCACGTTAAACTCTCCACACTTTCTTATCTTTTAGCAGTCTTTATATTTGTAGTTTAAAAGAGGAATCTTCCCTTGTTTTCTTTCTTACTCAGAAAGGTATTATAAACTTTTTTTTTTTTTTGAGTTGGAGTCTCACTCTGTCGCCCAGACTGGAGTGCAGTGGCCGCTCCCAGCCACCGCAGCCTCGACCTGCTGGGCTCCGGCAATCCTTCCGCTTCAGCCTTCCGAGTAGCCAGAATTACAGGTGCGTGCTACCTCGCCCGGCTAATTTTTTTTTTTATTTATTGTAGAGATGAGGTCTCGCCTGCCCAGGCGAGTCTCGAACCCATGGGCTCAGGCAATCCACTCACCTCAGCCTCCCAAAGGCGCGGGATTACAGGCTGAGCCACCAAGCCTGGCTTATAAACTTTATAATAGATGTGAAATACTTTGCAAAACTAAAAATTCATTGCAATCATAGGCGAGCCTGTCATCTTCCAGATTTGCCAAGGACAGTCATAAGGAGATTTGCTGCACCTACCTATTCCTCCTTCCAACTATCCAACTATCCATCTCTATCTGATCTCCTTCTCTTCTTCCAACAAGTACTTATTGAGCACTTAATGTCTGTATGCAACAGGTATGCCTTTATGGAACTTATACTCTTGTGTAAATAAAAAGTACACAACTTTGAAATCCAGATTGATAAAGGCTGTAACTGAGAAGAACAGAGAATTGTGAAATGGTTGAATTGTGCAGAGTAGTGTTGGAGAGATTTTTCACAAAAAGTGAAGCTGGTGGGTGTGGTGGCTCACACCTGTAATCCCAGCATTTTGAGGGGGCCAAGGTGGGATGATTGCTTGAGCCCAGGGCTTCTAGACCAGCCTGGGTAACATCGTAAGACTTCATCTCTACAGAAAATTTAAAAAAAAATTAGACAGGCATGGTGGTGCATGTCTGTAGTCCCAACTACTTGGGAAGCTGAGGTGGGAGGTTTGCTTGAGTTCAGGTGGTGAGCCCAGGTGGCCAAGGCTGCGGTGAGCCAGGACTGTGCCACTGCACTTTAGTGTGAGTGGCAGAATAAGATCCTGACTCAAAAAAAAAAAAAACAACTGATGTCTGATAGCAGAACAAAAAAAGTAGTAGAATGTTCCAAGTAGAGGGAACATTGTGTGCACAGGCCCCAAGACAGAGTCAGTGTGGGTCAACAGAAATTTCAAGGTAGAGGATCTGCCAGGTAAGAAATCTTCATTTGAATTGTTTATGAACAATGTAGTAGCTACCTTCATAGAATATCTAATGGTAAAATGTGTAAGATTTATCCATTTGCAGCTGCTCTCTGGTCTTAAGTCATTGAATTGTACCAGTGTTTTTTTCTTTCTTTCCTTTTTTTTTTTTTTTAATAAGCAGTCATTTGTATAGTGGCTTGCCAAGACTCCTCAAAGTTTTTGGTTTTAAGGTATTACATTTTGAATTGAAACATTACCGTGATCAGAATATGCAATACCACTATTCTCATTTCTTTGTATCTTAAAAAAGAGGATACTGGGACTCAGAGAGGTTAGGTATCTTTTCCTGGGTTACCCAGCTATTAAATTTCGCTATTAAATTGGATATAGGTTAGATGTGGGGCAATAATGGTTTTCACACAGTAGAATCAGGAGCAACGTGACTATTGTCATACACAAAGATCAAGAATAAATCAAAGAGGTTGAATGTTACTTACAAATACAGGATAACAAAGCAGCTGAAACTCTTATCATTGGGACAAGCATATTCAGCATCTGATTCAAGTGATAAAGAAAGCTTCTAGCCTGAAAACATTGTCAATATCACCTGCCATATCTCCATTCTAACATTCTATTAGAGTACTATTGCCTTGAGTCTTGAAAGCATGCGTTGTCTCTGAGCGTTCCTTTGAAACTGATAGCTAGTTTGAGCACAAACTAGGTTTCTAGGCAGTGGTTAGGAAAGATAGGAACCTGGATGTATCTCCTCCCTGGAAGTCAGAATTTCTGAACATTGGCACTATTGACATTTTGGGCCAGATCATTATTTGTTGTGGGGAGATGTCCTGTACATTGCAGGATGTTTAGCAATGTTGCTTGCGTTATCTGACAAGTGCCAGTAACTTCACCACCACTGACCCCGCCACCAGTTCTGACAATTTAATGACTCCAGACATTGCCAAGTGGTGGGGAGCATATTTCACTTACGCACATATTCTTTGTCTAGACCTGAGTCACACAGTCATACACAGCTGCAAAGGAGCCTGGGAAAGTTAGCCCTTTTATTTTGTTCTTGATGACTATGTGGCATCAAGAATGGGACCACTAACAGTCTTTGCCACAGTGTCCAAGCATAAGTATGTCTTTTTCTGCTAATATTAGCCTCAGAATACAATGATGATAACAGACAATATTTATCCAGGGTTGCCTTCACCTACCTCCAGGATTTCACAAAACTCCCCCCAAACACTTCTGAAATGTTTTAGGATGCATTTCATACTTGTGAATGTCCTTTGAGATTTCAACTATGGGAACTTCAGAAATTCTTGAAACTATATTTAAGTGTCTTACAAATGACATTTTCACTGATGTCCATTTTGACAGCACTGGAGTCCCTGTCAAGTGCAATTCCTAGCTACCTTCAAAAAGTTTTCTCTCCAAAACTGTTGGTGTGGCCTTTTGCTGCCATTGTTGTTAATGTCGTTGCTACAAACTAAAGCTACTAACCTTCCTATTATATTATAAATCTCCTCCCACTTCCAATCTTTGGTCCTGATACAGAACTGATGAGGGCTTCTGACATGTTATAGATACTTTAGGGAATCTAGCTTTTATACAAGGCTTCTTTTTTTCTTTAGGACTTTATAGCAAGCCTGTGGGTGCTGGAATGGAAGACAATTCTGAATAACACAGACTTTGATGTGCTCAAAATCATGCTTCCATCCTCTGAGGACTGAAATGTCATTATTTTCATTTTTAAAAAATGTATTTCAATAGCTTTGGGGGTACATGTAGTTTTTGGTTACATAGTTGCATTTTATAGTGGTGAAAATGTCTAGGGGTATACCCACCATTTCCTTCTGTGCACTTTGTACCTGATGGGTGATTTTTCCATCCCTTCACCCCTTTCTTCCCACCCCTTCTGAGTCACCAATGTCCACTATATCATTCTCTAAGTCTTTGCAGATCTTTAGTTTAGCTTCCACTCATAAGTGAGAACATGCAGTGTTTGGTTTTCTGTTTCTTTGTTAGTTCACTTAGGATGATGGTCTCCAATTCCATCCACGTTGCTGTAGAAGACATTATTTCATTCTTTTTGTTGGCTGAAGAGTATTCCATAGTGACATGCTGTTACTGAATCAAACTTACATCAGGTGGCACTTCTCTTACCAGAATTATTTTTCAGTCCCATGTGTAAATAGAATTCAACTGTAACATCCCTTAAGTTTTCCTGACCAAACCAAGTGTGTGGAGAGCTCTAGCTTAGGCTCAAGTTGGAATCCCTGTGCTGTTTTTTTCTTTTTTCTTTTTACTCATTCATTTCAGTCATTCGTTATTTTCACTTATTTGTTTAACCAACACACTTATTGAATGTCTACCACTCAAAGTCATATGCTGAGTCTTAAGAGGTGCCACTGACATGGCCCTTACTGTACAGTTTAACAGGCTGCTGGGGCGATAGACCCCTCTTCTTTCATGTTATCGGTTTGTGAATTGCTCACTTTGTTCTTTTATTGCCAGCTCATAGGTTAGGCTGGAATCTCTGTTACCCAGTCACTTTCAGTGATGTGTACATAGGCAATTCAATATCTGTGTAGGACTATCTCACTGATGAAGATTCTTCCAAGTAAAAATCGCTCTGTCACATATTCTCAAGTTAAGCAGAATCTCTGAGTTATTAGGAATCCTGGGTTGTCTATAATTTACCAAATCTGAACTATTCTTTTTCTTCAAGAGCTTTGACTGACCACATTGTAATGTCTGATTTGCTCCGAAAGAGTTCGTCTTATGAAATGTTTTTTTATTTTATCTTAAGAATTATTGAAATTTTTTGTTGTGGTAAAATATTCATAACATGAAGCCTACTACTTTATTTATTTTTTGAGTCAGTCTCACTCTTTTGTCCAGGCTGGAGTCACTTTCACAATTTGCCACTTTAACTATTTTTAAGTGTAGTTTTGTGACATTATATACATTCATGCTATTTTGAAACCTTCACTAGCAACCATCTTCAGGAACTTTTCATCTTCCATTGAACAATTACTCCCCATTCCCTCTTCTCCTCAGCCCCTGGCAACCACCATTATACTTTATGTCTCTGTGAATTTGACTATTCTTGGTATCTCATATAAGTGGAATCATATAGCATTTGTCCTTTTATGACTGGATTATTTCACTTAGCAAGATGTCTTCAAGGTACATCCAAGTTGTAGCATGTGTCAGAATTTTCTTCTTTCTTAAGGATAAACAATATTCAATGGTAGGTATAAAATAATAGATTTGTTTGTTATTTTGTCTGTCAAAGGACAGAAATACTTTTTCTGCCTTTTGAGTGAAACTTCATCTTTAATACTTAGATCTACATGCCCCCAAACCTTGCACTAGTAAATATAAACACTTAGTTTTTCATGAAGTAGGGCATTTAGTTCTGAGGTATTAATGAACTAAGCCACAAAATCTGCATTTGCTATTTAATAAGAAATGTAGGTCGGATGTGGTACTCATGCCTGTAATCCCAGCACTTTGAGAGGTCAAAGTGTGCAAATTTCTTGGGCCCAAGAATTCAAGACCAGCTTAGGCAACATAGTAAGACCTTGTTTTCACAAAATATAAACAATCTGGCTGTAAGGGATGGTGGGCTTGTAGTTCTAGCTACTCAGGAGGTTGAGGTTACACTGAGCTGTGATTGTATTGCACTTCAGCCTGGGCTACAAAGTGAGACCCCAACTAAAAAAAAAAAAAAAAGAAAGAAAAAGAAAAAAATATAATTTTATGGACAGGTACAGTGGCTCACACCTATAATCCCAGCACGTTGGGAGTCCAAGTTGGGAGAATTCCTTGAGTTTTGTAGTTCAAGACCAGACTAGGCAACAAAGCGAAAACTTGCCTCTACAAAAAAATTAAAAAGTTAGCTGGGTGTGGTGATGCACTCTTGTAGCCCCACCTACTTGGAAGACTGAGGCAGGAGGATCTCTTGAGCCCAGGAGTTTGAGGCTGCAATGAGCTGGGACAATTCACTGTAGCCGGGGTGACAGAGTGAGATCTCCGATTCAAAAAAAAAAAAAGAAGCATGGTATACTTTAACATTTCTAAAAGAGTAGATTTTAAATGTTTTCATTACAAAGAATAAGTATATGAAGTAATTGATTTGTTAATTAGCTTGATTTTCCACAATGTAAATATATATAGAAATATTACATTGCATACCATAAACATATACAATTATTTCTCAACTAAAAATAAAATAAAATAAAAAACAAAAAGCAATAACAAAAAAATAATTTGAGCATCTTAATGCCATTCAGAATATTTAAAAATAGGAAATCTTTCCCTTATGCATCTGTGATGATCAATATGGCAGCTACCAATCAAATGTGAATTTTAAAATTTAAATTAATTAAAATCAAATGAAATTTAGGACTTAGTTTTTCACTTATAATAGTCACATTTCAAAGATTCTTTTGCCATGGCTAGTGGTCAAGTGTATTGGACTATGCAGACAAAGAACATTTCTATCATCACAGAAAGTTCTATTCCACAGTGCTGACTGTATCAGCTAGGATTTTCCCTCTTAAAATCAGTAGGAATCATTTAAGCTTCATGAAATCATTGCTGCCTGATGGAGTGTGAGACTCTAAGTGCTCCATGGATTTTCCAGCTAGCAGTCTGTAGACGAAGGATAGGACTTAGTCTTCTGTAGAGCATAAGAATAGTATCAATAAGTCTTGGTGCTCACCAACATAGGTGCACAGAAGCCAGTATGTATAGAGGAAAGAGGAAAGGTGAAACTTCCAATAAGGGTGAAGGAGGTAAGAAATGAGAGTAAGTTCACTGTAATTAGAAACATTTTATGTTTTTATGGTTTATGCAACTTAGTTTGCAGCCTCTCAAACCCCACAGAGTGAAAATACATATAGACAAAAATCCTCAAACAATAAAAACACATTTTTTTTTTTTCAGTAGGAGTCTCACTCTGTCACCCAGACTGGAGTGCAGTGGCATTCTCACAGCCACTACAACCTTGACTGCTGGGCTCAGGCAGTCCTTCTGCCTCAGCCTTCCAAGTAGTTGGAACCACAGGTATGCACCAACACACCTGGCTAATTTTTCTGATTATTGTAGAGAAGAGGTCTTGTCAATTGCCCAAGCTGGTCTTGAACCCCTGGACTCCACTGTCCAAAGTGCTGGGATTATAGGAGTGAGCCACAGGGCCTGGTTTTTATTTTTAATTTTTTTTTTTTGAGACAGGGTCCTGCTGTGTTTCTCAGACTGGAGTAGGCTGGAGTGCAGTGACACAATCACAGCTCACTTCAGCCTCGACCGCCTAGGTTTGAGCAATCCTTCTGCCTCAGTCTCCTGAGTAGCTGGGAGTACAGGTATACGCCACCACATCTGGCTAATTTTTGTGTTTTTTGTAAAGATGGGGTCTCACTACATTGCCTAGGCTGGTTTTGAACTCCTGGCCTTAAGCAATTCCTTCACCTCGGCCTCCCAGACTGCTGGGATTATAGGTGTGAGCCAACATGCCTGTCTAAAAACACATTTTGACCTAATGCCTTTTAATTCTTATGATGGGCTACTTGAAAATCTAGTCTAGAAAGACTCCCGTGGTGATAGTAAATGAGATCTGATTATGACAGAGAGAGACGACTTTAGACTGTCTCTTCTTTAGAGAGGAGATTTTTCAACCTCTTTTTGCAATTGAAATACGCAGTTGGGAATAGCTTACTTATAATTATTTTTTATTTTGTTTATATGACACCCTTTGATCTTAAAGCACAGCAAACAAATTTCATTGATCAGGTTTTGATTTCTCTTTGACTCATTGGCACAACAGTCTTTCTTGGCTGCTGGCTGTATCCTAGAACCTAGCACAGTCCTTGCGTATAATTGGTGTTCAATAAATATTGAATGCATGAATGACTCTAGAAGTTCTAGAAGTCTGGAATTGGAAAGAATTCCTTTAGAAAAGTTTATTTTTCTTTGAAGGAGACTGTTCTGAATTTGCTCATCAATAATTTTGTAGTATCCTTCTTCAGTTGACAAGGAAGCAGCATAGGGTAGTGATTAATATGATGGACAAAAATACAAGATGGTTTAGGTTCGAGTTTCAGGTCATCCTCTGATTAATCATGTGAACTTGACCACATTCAATCTGTTTTCACATTTGAAACACAATAAAAACTACCTAGAATTTTGTAAAAATCAGAAAAATTAAGATACTTGGAACTGTTTAGGAAAGTACCTGACACATATCTCGCTCTCAATATATGTTAACTATAAAAAAAAAGTACACTTTAAGTATTTGTGAAGAGAATTCTAAATTTAGGCTAAGAGAGAGAGAGAGAGAGAGAGAGAGAGAGAGAGAGAGAGAGAGAGAGAGAACTTGTAGTATGAAGATTTAGAAGAAAGAGAGAGCTTGTGTTTTGGTTTAACTGAATTCAGAACAAAGGGAATGTAGAAGTGGTACAACTTTGTTGCAGAGTGGGCAGATGAAAACATCACTGCTGCAAAGGAAGTATCAGGTTCTGAGTATCTGCTGGGTACTTGACAGTTCAAAATGCTCAAGCCTCTATGTCTTTGCCTTTTTTGTTTCTTTGCTTGAAATTGTCTCTTTCCAGATTGCTACATGGTCACTCCTCCAGTTCACTCAGGGCTCTATTCAAATGATGCTCTTCCCTAGCAAGACTACCAAAAGAAGGCACCTTCTGCCTGTACAGAAGAATAAAGTCTCTGGACCTTCAAAATGCATTATGCCAAAGGGAACATTAACCCTGGAGACTTTATGTGTTCTCTAATTCCATATGTTAATTGTGATGCTAAATACATACTCTATTCTAGTACTTTCACTACTGATGTCATTATGCGTGTATTTTTTCATCCACTATATTATAGCTACGTAAGAGCAGAAAGTGCCTTTCATTGTTCACTGTGACTAGAATAGAGTTTACTCATGATAGGCATGCAATAAATTGTTTCTTGTTGAATCACACACATTTTAATCTTTTGACCCTCATAAGTACTCTTTATGATAGGTGGCTATAGCCTCAGGTTGTGGGGGAAAAACATGGTGTTCAGAAAGGCTAAATGCCTTGCCAAAGACTACATAGCTCATGAATCTTGGAACTGATATTTGTGATTTGTTTTGATAAGTCTTTTCACTATATCACATAAATTAGTTGATACTGTTTTTTCAAAAGGAGTTAGTACTTACAGATTTAATGAGCATACACATTATATAAAATAAGGCAGGTAGGGATAAAAAAAGAACAGAGATCCTTTGTATAAAGTTAAATAAATAGATGTTCTCTGGTATATGAGATATGCAAAATGTTGCTATAAGTCTTTTTTCTCTGATAGAGATTAGCAGATTCCCACTGACCTTGGTCCTTGATCTCTTATCACAAGTATTTGAATCCCAACCTCAGAAGATGGAATCATCAAGTGAGTCTGTCTTCTTTATTTGACTATAAACACTTTCAAATTAGGAACTCTATCATCATCTCTGAAACCCTTATAATCTTTAGCATGATGTTTTGACAGGTAATCAGCTTCTGTAGAATGGCAGACATCTATGCTTACATGCATTGCAAGGGAAGTTGGGCTAAATGCTGTCTACCATTCTATTTTCCTCTAAGAGTTGGTGAATCTTTACAAAAGTACTCAAAGTGTTGCTATGTGCTTTCTCAAAGTATCGAAGTAGAGTCATATATGTCAAACACTGGCATGAGGGAAGGGTAAAATGGAGGTAACAGTGAAAGTTTACACACACACATGCACACATACACACATACACAAACCCATATGTAAAATTGCAGCAGGTACCTAACCCATCTGAGCATGAGCATGAGTTGTACCTCTCGGTGGGGGCTACTCTGGAAAACAGCTTTGACTTAATGGCTGGGTTAAAGCCCTAAAGTTCTGTACTATGTATTATGGAAGAGGTAACTGTAAGACGATACAATTTTAGAGCAAATGTGCTATTTAATTTCTTCTTTATCTTTAAAATTAAATTTGGCTCTGTCATAGAAAACCCAAATTTGAGTCAGACAGGGGTTTGTTTTTCTTAAATGAAACAAAAAGTCTGCACAAGTAAGATGGTCTACAGCAGACATATCCTACCCATGGCCTGTGGGCCACATGCGGCTCAGGACAGTTAATAATGCAGTACCACAAAATATTTTAACACCATGTGTTTTTTAGCAGTTATTTTCTTCATAACTCCATGCACAGTTTCATTTTTGAAGTTCACACTCAAGTCTTATTCATGACATAGCTTTTTGGCAGCACATAATTTGTGAGCAGCTGTTTTCAATTGTGAAGCACACAAAGAGCAAAATTTGAACAAACATTTCTGATGAGCACCTTGAGAACTCACTAAGAATTGTGACCAATCAACAGAAGAACACAGGTAATTCCCAGTGTGCCAAAGAGGCAACACCCCAAAAATCAGACCTCAGAGCCCAAACAATGGAAATCACCAATGATTGACCCCAGAATACAACACAGATTAGCAAATTGATGGAAAACATGAACAAGACTCAAGAAAGACAAGTTACAACACAGACAGAACTTGTAATAGAGATTTTGGTCATAAAAAACTTCATCCAGGAAATAAATAACAAGATGACAAGCATGTGAAGCAGAATTAATCAAGCAGAAAAAAGAATCTCAGAACTTGAAGACCAAAACATGGAATTAGCCCGATCTGTTAAAAACATAGAAAGAAAACTCAGAAAGAAAGAACAAAGCCTTCAAGAGATGTGTGACTATATCAAGAGGCCAAACTTACTCCTGATTGCTATCCCAGATGAAGAAAGGAAAATAGAGAACATCTTGGAACAAGTATTTCAGGAGTTTATCCAAGAAAATTTTCCCCATCTCACCAGAGATGTGACCGTCCAAACACAAGAAATTCAGAGAACCCCTGCAAGACATCAAATGAAAAGACCAACCTCTAGACACATAGTAATTTGTTTATATGAAGTAGTCATAAAAAAAATCCCAAAGGCAGTGAAAGAGAAAAGTCTGACTATGTACCAGAGGAGACCAATCAGAATAGCAGTGAACTTATCAGCAGAAACACTACAAACTAGAAGGAAGTGGAGTCCAATTTTTAAAGTCCTCAAAGATAGATAATTTCAACCAAGAATTTTCTATCCAACCAAGCTCAGCTTCATCAGCAATGGGCAATTAAAATCCTTTCCAGACATTCAAGCCCTAAAAGATTATGCTGCTGCTAAACCTGCTCTACAGGAGATACTCAACAAGGTGTTAAGCACAGAACTAAAAAAAAAAAAAGAAAAAAGAAAAAAAGAAAAAAAAAACTATCATGCACTTCCCACGAATACAGGAAAACACAGAATCAACACAACATACCCAGAGACTGAAACATTGAAAACACACACATATATCAACCAAAAAGTTAAAAGAAAACAAAACAGCCTTATAAAAACCTAATGAGGCCAGGCTTGGTGGCTCAGTCTATAATCCCAGCCCTTTGGGAGGCAGAGACAATTGGATTGCAGAGTCTGCAGGTTCAAGACCAGCCCAGGCAACTTGGTGAGACCTCGTCTCTACAATAAATAAAAAAATTGGGTGTGGTAGTGAGCACCTGTAGTTCTTGGAATGCTGAGGTGGAAGGATTGCTGGAGCCCAGCAGGTTGACTCTAGAGTGACCATGAGTGTGCCACTGCCCTCCAGCCTGGACAATAGAATGAGACTCCAACTCAAAAAAAAAAAAAAAGAAAAAAGAAAAAAAAAGAACCTAATGACAGGGATAAACTGTTACATTTTAATAACCAGCCTGAATGTCAAATTCACCAGTGATGAAATTCACCACTGAAAAGACATAGAATGGCAAGCTTGATTAAAAACAAACAAACCAAAAAAACATGACCCAATAATATGCTGCTTCCAGGAAACCATTTCACTATAAAGGATATTCTGACTCAAAATTAGAGGATGGAAAACAAACTTTCAGGTGAATGGAAAACAAAAGAAGACAGGAGTTGTGATTTTAATGTCAGACAAAACAAATTTCAAGCCATCAAAAATTTAAAAAGATACAGAAGGCCATTACACAATGATAAAAGGTTCAATTTGTCAACAAGAATATCCATCCTAAATATATATACACCTCCAACAGGGGTACCTGGATTTATAAAGCAACTACTAACTAAACCGAAAAAGGATATTGATTCTAATACACTCATAACTGGGGATTTAATTACCCCACTAACAAGCCTAGATAGATCATCACGGCAAAAAATCAATAAGGAGATCTGGAACCTTAACTTGACACTTTACCAAGTGGACTTAATAGATACCTACAGAAAACTCCATCCAATAACCATGGAATATACATTCTACTCATCACCACATGGAACATACTTTAAGATTGACCATATTCTCAGTCATAGATCAAGCATAAACAAATTCTATACAGTCAAAATACTACCATGCACCTTCTCAGCCCACAGTGGAATAAAAATAAATATTGCCACCAACAAAATCCCCCTAAAGCTCACAAAGACATGGACACTAAACAGCGCTTTGCTGAACAACTCCTGGGTTAACACAGAAATCAAAACAGAAATTAAAAGATTAATAAAAACAAAGACACATCTTACCAAAACCTCTGGGTTGCTATGGAAACAGTACTAAGAGGGGAATTTGTATCTCTACAAACAGACATCAACAAAATAGAAAGACCACAAGTCCATAGCCTAACAAATTACCTAAGGGAGCTGTAAAGGAAAGACCACCAAAACTCTAACTTCAGCAGAAGAATCCAGATCACCAAAGTAAAAGCCCAAAAGTAGAACATAAAAGACAAAAATATCATAGAAAAAAATCAGTGAAACAAAAAGTTGGTTCTTTGAAAGGATAAACAAGATTGATGGATCCCTAGCCAGATTGACCAAGAAAAAGAGACAAAAAGTCCAAATAAACACAATCAGAAACACAAAAGATCAAGTCATAACTGACTCTGAAGAAACACCAAAGATTATCAGAGATTACTATGCACACCTGTATGGAAACAAATTCAAAAACCTAAACAAAATAGAGGACTTTATGACATCACACAGCCTCCCAAGGTTGAAACAAGAAGAAATAGAGACCAGTAGACCAATAACAACCCTGGAAATTCACTGTCATAAGAAAGCTACCTA
>NW_007249850.1:28412-105781 GCF_000164805.1 Carlito syrichta
AAAAAAAAAAAAAAAAAAAAAAAACCCTGGACTAGGTGGCTTTCTAGCAGAATTCTACAAAACATACAAGGAAGAGCTGATACCAATCCTATTGAAAGTATGCCAGGCAATCAAGAAAGATGGAACACTCTCTAAATCATTTTATAAAGCTAATATCACACTAATACCCAACCTGGGCAAAGATTCAACAAAGAAAGAGAACTACAGGCCAATATCACTGATGAACATAGATGCAAAAATTCTCAACAGGATTCCAGCAAATTGGATCCAACAATATACCTCAAAAATTATCCACCATGACCAAGTAGGCTTCATCCCTGGGATGCAGGGCTCGTTCAACACCTGCAAGACCATAAATGTAATTAAATACATCAACAGATATAAAAACAAGAATCATATTATTGCATCACTAGATGCAGAAAAAGCATTTGACAAAATTCCTTGAACATCCAGGCATAGAGGGAATATACCTCAATATAGTAAGAGCCATCAATGACAAATCCACAGCCAACATACAGCTAAATGGACAGAAACTGAAAACATTTCTCCTGAAAACCAGAACCAGACAAGGCTGCCCACTCTCACCCTTCCTGTTCAACATAGTGTTGGAAGTCCTGGCTAGAGCAATCAGACAAAAGGATATCAGCGGTATCCAAATTGGAAAAGAGGAAGTTAAACTATCTCTCTTTGTGGACAATAAACTCCTATACCTGGAAAACCCAAGGGAATCTGTCAAAAACCTCCTTGCCCTGATAAAAGACTTTGGCAAAGTCTCAGGGTATAAAATCAACATTTAAAAATCTAGGCAGCCCCCTCAGATCCCCTCTCACTGTGGGAGTTTTTCTGTTCTCTCTCTAAATCCTGCTTAAAAAAAGAAAAAGTCAGCTGGGCTCAGTGGCTCAGCCTGTAATCCCGCGCCTTTGGGAGGCTGAGGTGAGTGGATTGCCTGAGCCCATGGGTTTGAGACCCGCCTGGGCAGCGAGACCTCATCTCTAGAATAAATCAAAAAATCAGCCGGGCATGGTAGCACATGCCTGTAGTTCCGGCTACTTGGAAGGCTGAGGCGGAAGGATCGCTGGAGCCCAGCAGGTCGAGGCTGCGGTGGCAGGGAGCGGCCACTGCACTCCAGTCTGGGCGACAGAGTGAGACTCCAACTCAAAAAAAAAAAAAAGAAAAATCAGTTACATTTTTATACACCAAAAACAAACAGACAAAGAATCAAATAAAAAGTATAATCCCGTTCACAGTGGCCGCAATAAGAATGAAATATCTTGGCAGAAAACCAGAGAAGTGAAAGACCTTTACAACAAAGATGACAAAACAATGCTCAGAGAAGTCAAAGAAGACAAAAACAAATGAAAAAAATATTCCATGCTCATGGATTGGAAGAATCAACATTGTTAAGATGCCCATCCTGTGAAGGCAATTTACAGATTCAATGAAATACCCATTACATTACCACCATCATTCTTCTCAGATCTGGAAAAAACAATACAGAACTTCACATGGAAACATAAACTACCACGAATAGCCAAAACAATCCTCAGTAAAAGAAACAAAGGAGAAGGTATCACACTGCAAGACTTTAAACTTCATTATAAGACTGCAATAATCAAAACAGCCTGATTTTGGTACAAGAATAGGCACACAGACCAATGGAACAGAATATAGATTCTGAAAGCAAAACCTCAATTTCTCAAACTACTCATCTTTGACAAAGCCTCTACTAACAACCACTGGGGAGAGGAGAACATATTCAGTAAATGGGGCTGGGAAAACTGGCTGACCACATGCAGAAGAATGAAACGGGACCTCTACCTATCACCACACACAAAAATAAACTGCAAATGGATCAAAGATCTAAATGTAAAACCTCAAACTATAAGAACTTTAGAAAATGTAGGAGACAGCCTTGTGAAAATTGGATACCTCTATCTACAAAGGAGGCTGAGAAATCCAGTTTTTATTAGCTGGGCAACTTTGTCCTCATGTTTCAATACAGTCAAGGTTCTATCAGTGAGGAGCCACGGGAGAATGAATGAACGCTGGATAACCATCTAGCAGTCTTGTCATAATTATCCATTACAGAACCTCATCATGGGCCTGGCGCGGTGGCTCATGCCTGTAAACCCAGCACTTTGAAAGGCCGAGGCTGGAGGCTTTCTTGAGTCCAGGAGTTCCAGACCAGTCTGGGCAACATAGTGAGACCTTGTCTCAAAAAAATTAGCCAAGCATGGTGGCACATATATGTAGTCCCAGTTACTTGGGAGGCTGAGGTTAAAGGATCACACCTGAGCCCAGGAAGTTGAGGCTGCAGTGAGCTGCGATTGTGCCACTGCACTCCAGCCTGGGTGACAGAGTGAGACCCCAACTCAAAAAAACCAACCCCCCAAAAAAAACCCCAAAAAACAACCCCCCCAAAAAAGAACCTCAGCATAGGCCCATCGAACCCCTTAAAGAACATTGAACTTTGGTGAATCTTCTTATGAGTTAGCTGCATCATGTACTCTGAACAACTGGGCTCAGGTGATCCTTCTACCTCAGCCTTTCAAGAAGCTGGAACCACAGGCGTGCACCATTACGTCTGGCTAATTTTTGACTTATTATAGAGATGAAGTCTTGCCAAGCTGCCCAGGCTGGTCTTGAACCCCTGGACTCCAGCAATCCTCTCACCTCAGCCTCCCAAAGTGCTGAGATTATAGGTGTGAGCCACCACGCTGGGCCTGGAGTTTATCTTTGATGGGCATATTAAAGAGTAGTTATCCTCTGAAATGCTGAATGCTACATAGGAGTCTTGGATTTGGGAGTTAGAAGGCATGGGTTCAAACTTTGTCTTCATCACAGTTCATTTGAGTCACTTTGAGGTTCAATTCAATTATACGTAAGAAAGAGATAAACTGAGTTTAAGATTTATATGCAAGTGCAAATGATTAAGAATAAACCAGACATTCCTAAAGAAGCCGTGCAGAGTAGAAGAACTTGCTAATCAGAAATTAAGAATTTATTATAAAGTTCTTTTTCTTCAATTAGGTGCAAGACTATACAACTGGACCGACAAAAGAGCCCAGAAGGAAATCAATACAACAATGAAACATTTATTTATGACTGAGATGATGCTACAAACTGTTTAGGAAAGGAAGAGCTTTCCAATACACGGTGCTTGAACAATTGGTTATGTGAATATAAAAGAATGAAACTGGCTTCTTATCGCCCACCATATACAAAAAAGTCAAATCTACGTGGATTAAGACTTGCATGGGACAAAACTTTAATGCTAAGTGGAAATAGTAAGTTTCCATTCGAAGAAGTACAAAAATACACAAAGCTTCATGATAGATTGTCTAACAAAGCAAGCATAGTTAAATGTAAATAAAAGTAAGGGAAGAGATAAAGAGAAAATTTAAGA
Source organism: Carlito syrichta (assembly GCF_000164805.1). NCBI lineage: Eukaryota > Metazoa > Chordata > Mammalia > Primates > Tarsiidae > Carlito > Carlito syrichta. Next base: position 31,819 of record NW_007249850.1, read on the forward strand.
CAGTGTTTCCTCTTAGGGGAATGAAAAGGAGCACAGAGAACAGAGGACTTGTATGCTCTTGTTCTTCAGTTGGATGGCATCTCACAGAAGTTTCTTATACTTTATGCCTTTCACATATTTTACAAGAATTATTTTGTGCATAAATATTACTTAAAAAATTTAGTAAGTAGATAGGGAAGATGTCAGCCTCATTGAGTTACTGTGAATAACAAGTGTGAAGGTATTTGAAGGTGATTAAATAAATGTAAGTTATTTTTATACACTGCACTGTGCACTTTTGAAGACAGGATTATTTCTTATTCATCGTTATATCATTAACACAGTGTCTGAGTTATAGTATGTACTTAATAAACATTTTTTGAATGAATGACTGAGAAAGCTATTTTCATGTTGGCCTATATTCATATAGGATTTTAAATTGTGATATTATTAGAAGATATGTCTTCTAGCATTTACTAACACACATATTACTATTCACTCACTCACTTGTTAATTTATTCATTCCTTAAACTCTTAATAAGGCCTACAATGTTCCAGATATTAGGCTAGTTATTGGGGAAACTGAGGTGAACTGAGATAGTTACTATTCCAAGGGGCTCACCGTTGAGTGGAAGAGACAAGTAGCACCAGATAATAAGTGCTTCTTTAGACCATTTCTTAGTAGTGGTGAGACTATGCCTCTAAATTTGGTGAACTTTTCTTTTTTGTTTATATAATAAGGACATTTTCAAAGCTTGTCTTCGCGAGTGGATACCAACTCACTCAGCTCTATTTAATAGGCATTCCAGGGAAATGAGATTCTATTATCTCACATGAGCTGGACACTGGAGAGTAGCCATGTTCTTGGCTTTGAATTGAGTTTAGTTCGGACTGGAATCAGGTGTGAACAGGAATGGAATCTACTTAATCAACATCTGCGACGAGACCAGCAACTGTCAGAGAGAAGTGCTTTAAGTGCAGAGAGTTTGTATTTGATAGATTTCAGTACCTGACTAGAAACATAATAGTAAGTGCCAACATGGACCTTTAGAGTCGTGGGGAATAAGCATGTAGGCAAGATGAACTCCATAATGAGTAGTGAAAGAGACTGAAACTTCAGCTTGGTTGACTCTAAGGTGATTACATTACACAAGATGGACACGTGTTGAAGACAGATTTCCCAAATCGTATTCCTTCACAGATGCTTTATAAAAAAAGGAACGGGGAGGTGGGTAGGCGGATGGTGGGGAGGAGGTATTCAAATACATTTGGAAATACCAATTGTCTCCTTTTTCAAACATTCACAAAGCAGATATTGTATAAAAGCCACCCATAAAACCAGTTTACTTTCATTTGGAAAGATGACGAAATAACGGAAGAAGTTGTTCAATTTTTGATGCTTCTGCCATTTCTATTTTTAATTATGTCAATTTGCCCAACAAATATTTCTTGAGTGCCTACTATAGGGCAATGGAGCAACTGGATATAAAATTATGAGTGATTTGGGGGAAGATAATACTTTTTACATGAAAAAATATGGAACTGGGTTATCGTCACTAAGATCACAGCCGTAAGTTCATAGAACTAACCTAGATTAAAGTATCTTGACTATATGATACCACCTAGTGACAATGCGTACTACCTAGTGACAATTCCTGGAAGTACAGTTATACCCTGAATGGAGTTAGTGACCTTGAATTTTAAACGTTTTATTGAAAAAATAATATTAATATATGCTATTTGTAGAAAATGTAGAAGAGAACAAATGGTAAAAAAAAAAAGAAAAAAATAAACCAGGAAAAAAATAATCTCACATTTTCTATGTGTTTACAGATACTGTGTTTTATACTATACATTGCACTTAATTATTTACTATAAATGTTTTTATGTAACCATATTTTACATAATAACCATGTATATCTATTTATGTCAATGAATACATATATTTAAAAATTACTGCATAATATTCCATTATGGGGCTACGCCAGAAGTAACCTTTACCTACTGGTGAATATTGAGGTTAAGACTTTTTATGATCATAATTTTTTTAATCAATATTTTTCATTATGGTTTTGTGGGGTGCAGTTAAGGGTTAGGTGTACAATTACGTTTCATTTAGGCACCCTGTTGATAAGAGGTGTTTCCCCATCCCCAAACAGATATTTGCTACTGTTAATCCATCCCCCTCCCCCCATAGTTTCCCAGTACCGTCAGTCATTTTCTTATAGTATTACATTGGATGTTCAAGGTCCATTATATGAGTGAGAACATGTGATACTCGGATCTTTGTTTCTGTGAGAGGTCACTCAGTATTATAGACTCTAGTTCCATCCAGGTTGCTGAGAAATTCATGATTTTGTTCTTTTTTATGGCTGTGTAGTATTCCATCGTGTATATGTAGCACATTTTAAAAATCCAGTCCTCTTTTGATGGGCAGCATGGTTGTTTCCAGGTTCTTGCTATTGTGAACAATGCTGCGATAAACATATGTGTGCAGGTATCTTTTTTATACAGTGATTTGAGTTCTTCAGGGTATATTCCCAATAGGGGGATTGCGGGGTCATATGGGAGGTTGATATTCAGAGCTTTTAGGAATCGCCACACTGCTTTCCACAGAGGTTGCACTAGTCTACACTCCCACCAACAGTGTAGACATGTTCCCTTTTCGCCACACCCTCTCCAGCAACTGTTATATTTTGAGTTGTTGATAATTGCCATTCTGACTGGAGTTAGGTGGTATCTCAGTTTGGTTTTGATTTGCATCTCCCTGATGATTAGTGAGGTCGAATATTTCTTCATGTGTTTGTTGGCTGCTCGGATGTCCTCTTTTGTGAAGTCTGTTCATATCTTTTGCCCATTTTATAATGGGGTTGTTTGTTTTTTTCTTTTCAGCATGTTTTAGTTCCTTGTAGATCCAGGATGTTAAGCCTTTGTCAGACCTGGTGTTGGCAAATATTTTTTCCCAGTCTGTAGGCTTTCTCCCTGCTCTCTTGTTGGTTTCTTTGGCCTTGCAGAAGCTTGTCAGTTTAATAAGGTCCCACTTGTCTATCTTCTCTCTTATGACCTGTGGGTTTCGGGTTTTGTTCAGGAATTGGATGTCAGTTCCAATTTCCATGAGGGTATTTCCTTCATTTTCTAAGGTTCTTATGGTTTGAGGTTTTACATTTAGGTCTCTGCTCCATGTGCATGGCGATAGATAGGAGTCTTGTTTCAGTCTTCTGCAATGAACATCCTTTGTATTCTTGACTTAGTTATTTTTTCTTTTTAAAAAAATTTTTAAATGTGTTTTGTAAAAAAATTTTAAAGATGTGGGGTACAATTCAGGGTTAGGTATACAAATGTTCATTATGCGGGTACCCTTGTTGATGGGGTGTGCCCACCCTCCCCTGGCAGTTTCCCACTGCTGCCAATCCCTTATAGCATTACGATAGCTGTTCAAGGTTCACTTATGAGTGAGGACATGTGATATTCGGTTCTTTGTTTCTGTGATAGATCACTCAGTATTATAGCCTTTAAGTCCATTCAAACTGCTGTGAAGTTCATAATTTTGTCCTTATTTATGACTGTGTAATACTTCTATTTTCAAAATAAATTCCTAGATGCAAAAATGCTGGTCCTAAGAATATATACATTTAAATTTTTAAAATTTCTCTCAAAGAAGTTTATACCGATTTACTCTCCCGCCTACAATGGTTTTTCTGTGCTTTTCTCCTTACCCACTGAATAGTATTTGTAAAACAAATGTGCTAATTTGGAGACAAAAATATCTCATTATTTTATTCATTTTTTTTGATTAATTACTGAGTTGCAACCATCTTTCTGTGTGTTTGCTACCGGCCATTTGTTTCCTTTACTTTTATGACTTGCCCAATCCTACTCTTTGCTTTTTTCCTTCTTTAAATTTTTAAAATTTTATTTTAGATTCGGGGGTACACAAGTGTATTGCTCTTTTCCTGTTGGAATTCTGGCCTTACTGCTTTAAAATTAGGTTTCGGCTAGGCACAGTAGCTCACGCCTGCTATCCCAGCATTTTGGGAGGCTGAAGTGGTTGAATTGCTTGAGCCCAGGTGTTCGAGACCAGCCCAGGCAACATAGGGAGACCTCTTCACTACAAAAATGAAGAATTTAGCCAGGCGTGATGGCACTCCTGTAGACCCAGGTACTTGGGAGGCTGAGGCAGAAGGACCGCCTGAGCCCAGGGGGTTGAGGCTTTGGTGAGCTGTCATCACGTCACTGTACTCCAGCTGGGTGTCCATAGTGAGACTTTGATTTAAAAAAAAAAAAAAAAGCAACCCTCTCGGTCCTCTCTTGCTCTGGGAGCTTTTTTGTCCTCTCAATAAATCCTGCTTAAAAAAAAATCAGATTTCTTTGCAGGTGTTTTTGTTTGTTAGTTGTTTTAACTTTCTATTTTGAACTAATTTTAGACTTACAGAAAGTTTATAAAAATAGAGTTTCCGTAGGCTCCTCAGCCAGCTTCCTCTGATGTGTTAATCTTATGTAACCATAGTACTATTAACAAAACCAGGAAATTAACATTGTTACACTAGTAAATTAACATCGGCACACTACTAAACAACAAATGAATGGAATTTCACCAGTTTTCCCACTAACTTCCCTTTTCTGTTTCAGGATCCAACGCCGGATCCCCCAATGCATAATTAGTGATTATTTCTCATTAATCTTCTTCATTTTGTATTATCACCATTGCTCAATCTTTAGTGTCTCTTTCATGATCTTGACACTCTTAAAGAGAACTGATCAATTATTTTACAGAAGATTCCTCAGTTTGAGATTGTCTAATGCTTTCTCATAACTGGAATGAGGTTATGTGTTTTGGGCAAGAAAACCACAGAGGTGATATTCTGCCATTCACAGTGCATGATATCAAGGGGTGTATGGTTTTGTGATATCTTACTACTGGTGATGTTATCCCTTGGTTAATGTAGTATCTGCTGAGCTTCTTTTTATGTTTTAAGATTTCTTTAGAACAGGGTCTCACTTGGCCACCTAGACTGGGGTGCAGTGGCATGGTCATAACTCACTGTAGCCTGATCTCCTGGGCTCAAGTGATTGTCCTGCCTCAGCCTTCTGAGTAGCTGGGACTGAACTCCTGGGCTCAAGTCATTCTCCAGTCTCACTTTCCTGAATAGCTGGGACTGGCTGCAGGCACATACCATCATGCCTGGCTAATTTTTTAAAAAATGTTTTTTGTAGAGATGGGGCCATGCTATGTTGCCCAGGCTGGTCTCTAACTCTTGTCCTCAAGTGATTCTCCCACCTTGGCCTCCCAATATGCTGGGATTACAGGTATGAGTCACAGCACCCAGCCTCTGCTGGGTTTCCTTCTGTAAAGTTTCTTTCCCATTTTTTTGTTAATATATTTCTTAGGGGACACACTTTGAGATTAGGCAGTTTCTCCTTGACTAATGAAGTTCTAGCTTCAAATGGAATACATTGAAACTGGAAAATGTATATGATTAACTATGGGTAGGGTTGTTATCAGATAGACATTTAGGATAACTCACTGGGCACATTGCCAAACAGAAATATTTGGCTCCACATTAAAAAAAGTGAATAAATGTATATTTATATGTTTTAAAGCAAAATAAAATATTTATTATATTTTAATGGTTTTATACTTTCATTGACCCCTTCAGTTAACAACCTAATAGTGGCCCTGATTGTGTTTGATAAGACTTCTACAGTATTAGAAATTTTATTTATTATTGCTTGGTTAAAACCTTAATCTGTGGGAGATAATTTGGAAAGGTATTAAATGCTGAAAGAAGTATGGCTTTCTGTTTATTTATAATAGATCAGTTAAAATCTTATGAGTGTTGGCATTGCAATATTCTTTTTTTTTGAATTCCTCTTTCTCTGAAGATAAGCATAACTTTGGAGAAATCGTTCAGTTGTCCAAGAAAATAAAAACAAAAAAAACAAAAAAAAACTACACCGTGTTTGAGTTTAAAATTTGCCTTTTATTAACCTTATGACCTTGGGCAAATCAGATCACTTCTCTTAAGTCTCAGATGTCCTACCTGTCTTCCAGGGCAAGATAGAACTGATAGAACACTGGCAAAAGAATTTTGTGAACTCTAAAGCAATAAACACATGCAAGGGATTATTAATACTATTATTATTTTTAATTAGCTCTTAAGACCATTCTCAGAGGTATAAGTGTTGGTTACTGTGATATCAATTTTGTTTCTGGGAATAACGAATTTTTACAAAGTATATGGCATGTGCTATAATATATTTTGTTTTTGTAATACACAGCATTGCATTTGATTCATTTCTATATTATTTTCCTGGCCCAACTTCCTACCACACTTTGACAAACAAGGAATGAGCTGCTTATCTAGTAAAGATTTATAGCATAGGGATTCTAGAGTCTTGGGAAGATGTCATTGGAAGTGCAAATAGCAAGGTTAACATGGTTGTTTACGAAATAAATACAAACTTCAGTTAGTATTTCATCTTGAAACCCAGTTTAAGAGCTCTTTAGATAACCTCTTATAATTGAAGTTCTTTTATAAGCTTGGCCTTTATATTGAGTTTTGTCAAATTCAAGGTCAGGCAGAAATTCTAACATTAATCGGTTCAAAATTGTGGCTATTGTCTTCTCATAAAATATACTAGCTGTTGCTTGCCTTTCTATCATCTCTCTTCTTCTTCTCATATCTCATATGTGTAGTTTTTAGAAAAAAATAATTTCATTAAGTTGAATTAGTCACAGTGGAAAAGAAGTTCTTGCCTTTTGGTTTAGCGAATGCCTTCTGACTTATTACATCCACAGTCAAAAGCGGTTCATTCTGATTTGATAAATGCATTGAAAGCATCTGAAATTGTTTCATCCTTTTTCTTTCTTGCCTTTTCATCTTTTGGAGCAATCAAATGAAATATCCTCTAGCTTTCCTAATCGAAGCTGTCTGCTATGCCCTGGTGTTAAAAATGCATGTTTCAATAAGTGTTCTTGTGTGGTAGTAAGTTCTCCAGTCTTTTAAAAGTACTTTAGACTAAAGTTTTTAAAACAGAACAGCCTAAATCAATTTCCAGCATGTTTTCAAGTCGTGCATTTACTATTAAATCAGTATATATATGTTTTATACATCTAAGTACCATACTGTCCTTAAGAAATATAGTGCACATACTAGAGTGAGAAGTATTTATGTGTTTTGTTTTGTTAATTAGGGCACAGACCATGATAACTTCTGTTCTTGCATTTTCTGTCCATGATTTTAATGCTAGTTCACACGCATGGAATTATTGTCTAAAACATCATTTAACATTTAGGGTATTTCATGGCCAAATCATTAACAGCATTAAAAAACAGTAGATTGACTTTATTTGCTAGATCACTTGTTACCAATTAATTTGAAGGAGATGTATATTTAGGGTTAATATCTGACACAGGATTTTTGCTCTGTGAAACTGCACTGCCAGTATGTCTTCAACATACAGTGCCCTCATTGTCATAATTACTCTTTGTTTTGTCTTCCAAAAAGTTTGAATTCACTTTTGCAGTGATTTTTCTCTTTAAAAGAACCCCTCGTGTTATCATAATAGCATAGTGATCTCTTCTGTAATACCTTTTCTGTTGTGCAGTCACTAAAAAAGGAAAAAAATCACACATTGCCGAAATATATACAGTAGTACAAAATGCTGCTTGGGCCCCAAGTAACTCGCTGAGAATATGATGACACAGGACAATAATTGGAATAATTTAGCAGTTATTTTTTTGCTTTAACAGAAATGAGAAAGAGCTGGTATAACGGTGTGGTAGACCTTTGAGAAGACTTGCACCTGTCCTCTGATGGTTGGGTGGTGGACAGCTAGTAAGGAGCTGATAGATACAGGTAAACCAAACCTCCCCCAGCATAACTTGGTGCTGAAATTAAAGTTCTGTAATGCTGGTAAGGAATTTTAATTGAAATCTCTGTTAAGGAATCAGCAGAGTGGATTATCTTAGCTTGGATTTATTTCAAGAGATTAATTTCAAGAGAAAGTATTGGGTGTTTCCTGTAGCTATTCCTACTTGGACACAAAAGGAATAATTCTTATCATAAATGATGGCTTTGAAGTTTTTTTAAAATTGTAAATTCAAGTTAACTCGATAAAAAACGTTTCAAAGATTTAAAAAAATTTGGAGTTGATAAAATATTGCCCTGCCATGCTCAACCATTTATTATGTGAATGTATGATTCAATACTGATGAATATTATCAGAGCTTTAAAACTGATTCATTAAAGATAGGATCTACTATGTCAGGTACTGTGCTAGGTGCTGGGGATATGGAGATGAATAAACCCTAGTTCTTGTGTTGGTTTTTGTCCTTAAGAAATATAGTGCATATGGGGGTGGGGTGGGATAGGATAGAATTCTCTTCTGTAGAGAAACACTTGTGATGCAACATCTCCACATCTGATAATGTAAGTCCTTTGTTACTTGGCATCCAAACAGTTAGAACACCAACAATAGACTCTTCTATTAAGCAATAAAGCCTGTGGTTGCAAAAATGTAATATGTCCAAAGTGGTCTGTGGCCGAGATATCTTAAAATACCACAAGATGGGAATATTTCCTGAGTTTCAAAATGAAATAGTGGCTCATACCATTTGCACAAGGAATCGAAGGGCAAAGGCCCCTTTTCTGTGGTTTTATGAGGCCCCTTCAGTCCTAATTTAATATTTTGAAATATGCTTTGAAGGGCTAAGAAAGAAACACCAAGGAAGATGTTCATCTTTCCCATCCATTTTGAAATTCTAATCGCTCTTGTTTCCTGGTCTGTGCCGCACATGGTGGTATTAGCATATGGCAAACACATATAAACTTGCTATGTTTGTCTATTTTTCTACATTCCATTCTTGGTTTAGGCAGAATGCCCTTGTTAGATCATGGGTTTTGGAGGCTGTTTCAAGTGATGGCTCTGCCTCTTACAGTGTGATCTTGAACTTGGGCTTCACTTTCATAGTAAGCAGAATTAGAGTACTAGTACCTCCTTTGTAGTGTTTGAGAATGAAGTGAGACGAAGTATGTGAAGTATCTGTCACATGGAAATTGCTCAATAAACACTTCCTATTTTTCCCTTTTGGGGAAACATTTAAACATTTTAACTTTAAAAACTTATTACTGGATGCTAGAACACTAGTTATATACATGTAAGCTAGAGAGATAGGTGTGCCTATAAATGACTTATACCTGTTGTAAATTATGGGGTCAATAAACTTGAAAGTGAGATGTTTTTTCCACAGATAATCTTAATGTGATTGGTGACAAATAAAACATGTCTATTTAGATGAAACCATGTACATTTAGGGATGCTGTCTGGAGACAGGTATTTTTTAAAAAATAATAATTTTATTTGATTTTTAAAATGTGGGATACAAATGAGGGTTAGGTTCATACATGGTGATCATACACTTACAGTGTGGGTGCCCTTATTGATGTTAGGTGACCCCTCTCCCCGGCTGTGTCCCACTACTGCCAATCCCTTTCTTATAGTATTATGGTAAATGTTCAGGGTCCACTTATGAGTGGGTACATGTGGTACTCCGATCTTTGTTTCTGTGATAAATCACTGTGTATTATAGGCTGTAGTTCTATCCATGTTGCTGCAAAGTTCATATTTTTGTTTTTCTTTATGACTCCATAATATTCCATCATGTACAGGTACCGCATTTTCTTTATCCAGTCCACTTTTGATGGACAGCACTGTTGGTTCCTTGTTTTTGCTATTGTGAATAATGCTGCAATAAACATGCGTGTGCAGGATTCTTTATTATAGAGCGATTTGAGTTCCTCCGGGTGTATTCCCAGAAGTGGGATTGCTGGGTCATGTGGAAGGTTGATTTTCAGATTTTTTAGAAATGGCCACACTGTTTTCCAAAGAGGTTGTACTAGCTTATATTCCCACCAATAGTGTGGGAGTGTTTCCTTTTCCCCACATTCTCTCCAGCATCTGTTGTTTTTTGAGTTATTGATGATGGACATCCTGACTGGAGTTAGGTGGTATTTCAGTGTGGTTTTAATTTGCATTTCTTTGATGATTAGTGAGGCTGAGCATTTTTTGATGTATCTGTTGGCTGCTCGTATGTCATCTTCTGAGAAGTGAGACAAGTATTTCTTACAATAAATGGCAACCAAGCACAAGCAACTTCATGGTCCCTGCAGTTTGCAGACTTGAATTATAACAACCTTTTTGTTCCTTATCAGCTGTGTAACCCTGGAAAGTTATTAAACATCTCTTTTTTCAGTTTCATTATTTATAAAACTGGGTTGATAATTAATACCTTTTTAATAGAATGGTTGTGAAGAATTGAAGAGGTAATACAAGAATTTAACAAATGTCTGGCTCATAATAGATGCTCAATAAAGAGCTGATATTATTGTTACTATTATTATTACTTTAAAATAGTCCTATGTGCCTTTATTGAGCAATGGGCCATCAGGACCAGTTTTAATTTTTTCCCTATTCTTTGTATTATTTTTGTAAGTGTTAAAATTATTTTAGAAGTTTCTGTTTCTTAATAATGAAAAAATAGAATCTTCCTGAAAGTTGATCTAAAGAAGGTAAACTGATTTCACAGAGATATCATTTTCAGTTTTTGTCCCCAAATTATGATACAGTGGAATGACATGCCATTGTATGTAAAGCATTAAATGCAAGAGTGTGGCTGAAATAAATTTCACTCAGTGTTTTCACCAGTATGAAGGCTGATTTTATTTTATTTTATTTTTATTTTTATTTTTTTGAGTTGGAGTCTCACTCTGTTGCCTAGGCTGGAGGGCAGTGGCATACTCACAGCCATTGCAGCCTCGACCCACTAGGCTCAGGTGATCCTTCTGCCTCAGCCTTTCAAATAGCTGGAACTACAGGTGTGTGTCACCACATCCAGCTAATTTTTCTTGATTTATTGTAGAGATGAGGTCTCACCAAGTTGCCCAGGCGGGTCGCGAACCCGCGGACTCAGGCAATCCACTCACCTCAGCCTCCCAAGGCGCGGAATTACAGGCTGAGCCACCGAGCCCTGCTGGAACACCTTATATCTTATAAAGTATATTTACATCCATCATCTTATGAGATCTCAACAATTGACAAGCTAAGCGGGCAGGGTGGTATTAACACCATCTGCAGATGAGGAAACCTGACCATGTCATTTTCCTGCTTCAAACCCGGAAATGGTTTCTGATTGCACCTAGTGAAGTCCAGACAGCCGCTCTGATCCTCAAGGCCATGTGTGATATGGCTTGCCACCCACCCCTAGCCCTGCCCCACCCACCCCACCATCTCCTGTGTTTCTGTTCTTCTCTTGCTATGTAGCTTTCTTTTCCTTCCATGAACATAGTAAGTTTCTTCTTTTATTGGAATTTTTAAGTATGAAGTTCCTTCTATCTCTTTCCTTCTCTTCCACCTTGCTATCCTTTGGATTTTAACCTAAATGCTGTTTCCTTGAGGAATCACAGGCATCCTGGAATAGGTCAAGGTCTCTTGTTCTACGTGCTCAGGACACTCTGGCTTTATCCTTCGGAACACATACCACAATTGCTAGTCAAAGAATCATTTATGCCATTATTTGTTTAATGTCTGCTGTCACCAGTAGGCTCTACCCTTCATGGGAATTGGGGCTGCCTGTCTTGCTTACTCTTTATGCTCAGAGTCAAGTGCAATTTTTAAAACACCCCAAGCACTGCACTGCGTTTGTTAAATAAATAAATAAAGTGAATTATACAGAGACATATAAGAAAGTTAAACTAAGAAGTCTGAATTTCTGGTTCAATAGTTTGCCTGCAACACAAAGCATATAAAACAGCAGATTGGTAATATTGACAACGTGGAGTTTTAAGAATTTGTAATTATTTCTCAGTAGTAAGATATAAAGGCTGAATGAAATAGTAGGCAATGAATTTTTATCATTTTATAAAAGAAGAAAGTTATAAAAGTGTAACAATAATGTGGATTTCATAGAATGGGAAATATGTTTACAAAGTAATGAAACAGCTGTTTAAAGAAACAGCTACAAAGATAAAGAATATAGGTATTTATATGATCTGGTTGACTTTTTAGTTTTAATGTAGTTTTTCAAAGACAATTGGGAAGTTTAAATTCCTAAATTGTGGATTGAGCACTGGGGCAGTTATGTGCATTTTGCTCTTCTAAAGCCCCATTAAATCTGTTTACAAAAAGTTTTTGTAGCCAGGATCAGTACCTGTAGTCCCAGCTACTCAGGAGGCTGAGGCAAGAGGATCCGTTGAGCCCAGGAGTTTGAGGCTGTAGTGTGTGATGATTGCATCTGTGAAGAGACACTGCACTTCAGACTAGGCAACATAGTGAGACCCTGTCTCATAAAAACAAAATGAAATGAAACAAAACAAAAAACCCCATAAAACTTTTGTTGTTAAAGAGAGTATATCAAGGAAAGATTGCTCACCCTAAGCACAGTTGTTACAGGCCAGATTTTCTGGGAAGAAAGTTCAGAGGTTAGCCTGCAGAAAGTTTCCTAGAGAGTTTTCTTGGATTAGCACTTGTAAAGGAGGGAAGAATGCAAGACAAGGCAGAAGAACATCTGAACTGTGTTGTAGTCATAACAGAGATGTCAGCTGACTCTCTGGCAGTCTGGAGCTATAAAGGCCCTGGGCCAAGGGCAGTGATCCTTTGTATCCCTGTATTGACCCAGTCACTGGATGCAAGTTGCCCTGGGAAGGGAGCATTGGGAGAGGTGGCTCTCTTAGCTGAGGACCCTATCTGGAGGGACAGTCAGCTATGAACTCCTAGCAGCTGGTGGAATCAAGTGATTCAGGCCTGAAGTGAAGGGGTGATCTGAGCGGCACGCTAAAATATCAATCAAAGTTTACTACTTCGGCCACTCAGCTCCGTTTGCCTGATAATAGTTCTGGGGAGTAGCTCTCTTAGGGTTTTGGTTGGCTTCTTTTCTGGGTAAGGCTTTCAAGGAGATTAGTGGGGTTCTGAACCCCACAGCTACGTCTGGACTTGAGGCTGGACAGAATCTAGCTCACAGTGGACAGTCCTGACAGCATGGTTACCTGGCTGTCCTGTGGGCAGCGATTCCATCTTTACCAAGGCCCAGTAGCATGCCAAGAGCTGTGTTTTCGGAAAGGTACCTAATTTGCCACTGCTGGTGGTGTGCCTGTGCTCCAGAATCCAGGGATTCTTCATTGTGATTCTCATATTGGGGCTTGCCATAAACCCCATCAAGGGTCTTTTCCTATCACAGATACCCATAAACCCATAGGGCCTATTGTGTCTTACGGTACAAGTGGCAGGACTGTCTGTATCATGACCTGGGTTTGCTGCAGGGCCCTTTCCAGTTCTTGGCTGCTTTCAAAGCTGGCAGCCTCTCTTGTTTTCTAGCATGGGTCAGAGCAATATTCCCAAGTGCAGAATTTGCTTCCTCCAGAACTCAGGGAAGCCAGCCAGAGATTTTATTTTCTTCCTTGTCGTGGGACGAAGGAGGCTGCCAGTATTTTACTGATGTTGCAGACCTTTTTTTTTTTTTTTTTTTAAATCTTTTTAGGGTTTATCTTTACCCTCCAGAGTGTTATATGTTTTCCTGAAACTTCCAATATACTTGCTGTTTCTTGATACTCTGGTCCAATTTACATATCATTGGTATGGCAGACCAAAGTGATGCTTTCAACATGGCAGCGTGATCCACACCTCTTTGTTACACATTATTATATATATAGAGAGAGTTAGCTTAGCCTTAGGCAAGACTGTTTCTTTCTTTTTTTATTTTTGAGTTGGAGTCTCACTCTTGTCGCCCAGGCTGGAGTGCAGTGGCACGCTCACGGCCACCGCAGCCTCGACCTGCTGGGCTCAGGCGATCCTTCCACCTCAGCCTTCCAAGGAACCGGAACTACAGACACAAGTCACCAAGCCCGGCTAGTTGTAGTTTATTATAGAGACAAGGTCTCACCAAGTTGCCCAGGCTGGTCGCAAATCCCTGGGCTCAGGCAGTCCTCTCACCTCGGCCTCCCAAAGTGCTGGGATTGCAGGTTGAGCCACCGCACCCGGCTGACTGTTCCTAATAAAGATGGAAAAGAGTACATGAGCCTGATCAGTGACTGCACACCGTATACCTGAGGCTGTTAATCTACTCCAGCACATGGCACAGTGGCTACAATGAGGGCTAGTGCTTGGTTGAGTTTGTGACAGTCTGTAGTGATCCTTCAGGATCGATCTGATTTTACAGAAGCCAGACTGGTAACCAGAATGGAGAGAGAGATATGGTGGGACCATCATCCCTACGTCTTTTAGCTCTTGAAGGAAGTTGGGCACTAATGTCTACCAGTTTCCTCAAGATGCAATATTGTTTTTCATTTACTTTCTTATCTGGCTTAAAAAAGAAAAAAACAATGTTAGGGTGGTACCCACTGCCAAAGACAGTCTTTTTCAATAAGAGGATCCATTGGAAGAGCCCAGGGACCCAGTGGGCTGTCTGTGAGCTGGACTCTTTATATTTATTTATTTACTTACTTATTTGTTTATTACCTTGGTCTTTGCACACCTCCACTCTAACAGAGGGCCGTGACTGCCTTTGGGTCCTTAGATATAAATGTCAGCATGGATCGCAGATCCAACAATCTTCAAACTATTTGGACTTACTCTGTCTCCAGTGTATGGCTGCCTGAGTGGATGACTGTAGATCCCTTTTGGAAAGGACGGAGAAACTTTACCATGTATCCTCGCCATGGTGTTGCAGGGGCCTTCCTCCCAAGGACCCAGTTCTGGGTCTGAAAACTGGCTCAGGTACAGAAACTGGGCAAGGGATTGTGACTTCTTTTTTTTTTTTTTTGAGTTGGAGTCTCACTCTGTCGCCCAGACTGGAGTGCAGTGGCCGCTCCCGGCCACCGCAGCCTCGACCTGCTGGGCTCCGGCGATCCTTCCACCTCAGCCTTCCAAGTAGGCGGAATTACAGGCATGCGCTACCACGCCCGGCTGATTTTTTGATTTATTGTAGAGATGAGGTCTCGCTGCCCAGGCGGGTCTCGAACCCGCGGGCTCAGGCAATCCACTCACCTCAGCCTCCCAAAGGTGCGCGATGACAGGCTGAGCCACCGAGCCCCGCTTGGGATTGTGACTTGTTATATGTCTACAGCCTCCTGATCATCCATCTCCGATTTATTTTGATTTTACAGTACCCTTATTTTGGTTTTAGTTGGTACCATTATTGCTTGCCCACCTGTCTTTTCTCTAGGGATGCTATGTTTTAGTCATCATCTCCATTGCTCTCTGGGTCAGATCCTTCAGGCTGCTATTCCAATCTTGCTGTGTCCACCTTGCTTCTGAGGGCTATGTTCCACTTCTTGGCCTTTATTATGTTAGGACCTTATCATCCTGTCTGCTATCGAGAGGTCCAGGTTTTTAATGAAATTTTTTAGTGTCAGCCCCAGTGTACAGAGGACAGCCACTACTGAACTTTTCATTGATGCTGGTATTCCTATAGCTAGTGCATCACTTATTGTTTTGGTAAACAGTGTCCTCTGGGCCTCTTAGCATGCCAAAGTCAGCTGGTGTTTTTTTTAGCCCTTCTTAGTATATGTACAGTAGTATACCCATTTTTCTTTTTTTTCAGTTTAATGAATGTATATATATATATATATATATATATATATATATATATATATATACACACACACACACACACGTGTGTGTGTGTGTGTGTGTGTGTGTGTCTGTGTATTGGAGTTGGAGTCTCACTCTGTCGCCCAGGCTGGAGTGCAGTGGCACACTCACAGTCGCCCCAGCATCAACCTACTGGGCTCCAGCAATCCTTCCACCTCAGCCTTCCAAGTAACTGGAACTACAGGTGTGCACTACCACGCCAGGCTAATTTTTTATTTATTGTAGAGACGAAGTCTCGCCAAGCTGCCCTTTCTGGTCTCGAACCCACAGGCTCAGGCAATCCACTCGCCTCAGCCTCCTAAAGTGCTGGGATGACAGGCTGAGCCACAGAACCCGACTGAAATTATATTTTTAATAGACAATGTGCTTGGATTATTTTCCATTCCATTCTATGCCATTTCATTCCTTCTATTTCATTAGAAATATTGGTGCAACCCAAGATATTGATTTAACAAAACTCTAATTGGTGCCAAGCTGAGCACACCCATTTTTCTGTCTTTGCTCTCTCTTCTACTGTCTGCCATCACAATTGTGACCTTTTTATTACACTTCATTTTCTCTAAACTTCAAAGGTTGATAGGATGCTATTAGGATGCTAGTAGTCTGTTAACATGATTTTCCAAGATCCTGGCTAGAATGTGTTATCCTGACAAGAACTCTCAAATAAGTAAGTTTTTCTTTGTCCAACTTCATATTCCATCTTCTTTGGTCCAGCACTCTCAGCATCCAATCCTATATGTGCTTTTTTGCTTCTTGTTGGTACATGTTGTCTAGACCCTGCAGCTCCCTGCAGGGACAGTCATTCTCTAGTCAACAGGACCAGCACAACGTCAACTGTTGTTATTATTATTATTATTATTGTGGCTTAAAACTAGACAATGGTTGTACAGCCAGGGAGAGAGATGGGGATAGGGGGAATGCTCTGAGCGAGATCCACGTTACCTTGCAAGGTGGGGGCTTCTGTATCATCTTCAAGTCCAGTGAAGAGGGAATGCTTGGTTTTAAGTGGGAAGAGAGGGTCACTTCTGCAAGTCCAGAGAGTTCAGGAGAACTTGGTGATTCATGATTTTGGAAGATATGTTATTTCATATCAAAGGGTTCCATTTCTTCCCAATCTTACGATGGCCAAAAAGAAGCAGCAAGTGTGAATCTCTGGCATGAAGTGAACCAAAATAGAGAGAGTGTCTTGGCATGCAGAGAGGAACAAAACCAACAGTACACCCTACAATGCACCATTTCTTCCCAATCAGATTCTTGACCTTGGCATAGCAGACCCTCAGTGCTGACAGTTCAACTCTTTCTGAGCTCTGCTACTTGTACAGTTCAGGTCCTGGTCCTCAGCTGTTTTGGTCCTTTAGCTGCAGGAGATGAGACTCTTTATATGCTGCATAGAGCTGCTCTGACTTTAATAATTAGCTTTCAGTTGCGGATTGATCACTCTCAGCTTTCATTATTTTTCTCCAAAATCATTTGCCCCCAGTAACAGCCTCCACTATCCTTACACTTACCATTTCCCCCATATCTCTCAAGTGCATAGGCTATAACACCCACCAATTGTTTCCTTTGCTGTGTTACCATTTCAGTTCTCTAGTGGTGGTGACTGTACCACTAAAACATGTCAGGGCTATTCATGCTCCTTCTGCCACGGGTGAGGAGACTGTTAATGCCAACTGGCCAGTAGGTGATTCAGCTCCACAATCCCATTCAAGAACCTTCTTTCTTGTACCATGGGACTCATGTCTGTGACAGTGAGGAAGCAGGATTGGTCAGTCAAACTGGAGTGGGGGACTGGGATGGTCTGGTACAGCTGTCTTCGCAATGAGGCGGGACTCTGAGCTAATAGATGATGTAGGACATAGTCACTGGACGTAAGATACTTCTGGGGAGGGACCATGGGTGAGTTGGTGCCTGGGTGGAGTCATGTGTGTCCTTCTCCATACTCCTTCCTCTTACAATCTAGACTGCACAAGAATGAAACAGGTGAGTATAGAGTTGTCCTGCTGATTCCCTTTTGAAAATATACCAGTCTAAGTTGTTTCCTTGTCATGTAAATACTCTTAAGTGTTTATGAGCAATTGGGCCTGCCAATTGATTTTATATGCTTGTCAAATATGAGGTGCTAGAGAACTATTTGTGCACAAATAAATGAATAAACGATCAAGGACCTACTGTATACTTGCAGTCAATCATTCCCTTAAACACAATGATTGATAAACAGCTGAAATTAGATTCAGAAATTATCAGAATGGAGTTATTTGGTTTTTAACTCTTCCTTGGGTTGAATGGAAACATAAATAACTGAATTTAGACTCAGTGGGCCTGGACATGTGCTTTGACTGTGTTATTCACAGGCTGTGGTAACTTGGGGAGATTACTTAACTATCAAGAGCTTTGGTTCCTTTATCTATATATTTGATGTGCTACCTGTCCTGTTTTCCTCATAGAGTTTTTATAAGAATTAAGCTGAATTAGTAGCCTAAAACACTACAAATCTATAGAATGTTATACACATATGGGTGTTTATTATTATCACCACTACTAATATTAGTAATTATAAGAAGCAGAAGTGAGTCAAGGAACATCAAAATGGCTAAAAATAGAAGAAGAAGAGTAGGGAGCTTGCATAAAGAACTTCAAACTATGAATGATAAAAAATTAACATGCAAATGGATAAATCTAGCAGATGGTTTCTGGACCATTTATTATGTCTTATGCTCTGTACTAGAAATAAATAAAAGAATGATTAAATTTCTGATTATTTGGTCAAACACATATTTGTAATTTTTTTGTATTAAATTGTCATCTTTTGCAGCATTTTCTTGTATATCTTCTTTATCATTTACAACTTCTGTTTCTCCCATGCATAATATAATGAGGTTCATTGACAAAAGGGTGTTTATCTGGTGTTGGTTTTTTAAAATCAATTTCGGTTAACTATTTAGAGATGAGTGTTCCATGCCTGTGTGATGTTACATTATTTCTTTAAACCATGCCATTAAGATTATGGATTTGGATATCACTTACATAACTTCATGGGGATGAACTATTTTATATCTTCACTAAAAGATCTAATGCTATGCAACAACAAGTGATGATAAAAACAACTGTTCCAAAAATACTCTTTTTGACCCTGTAGCCCAGACAGATGTTGAATGGTCAGTATTCCAAAAGCTTTCTTGCTATCCTGTGAGTGTTCAAATCCAGTTCATGTAAACTGTTGCTTGTATGATGGAACTATAAAGAAAACCATATATATATATATAGTAAATATATGTGTGTATATACATATTTGTATACACATACATACAGACATACCACATAACAATGTTTGGGTCAACCATGAGCCACATAACATTGGTGGTCCCATAAGATTATAATGGAGCCAAAAAATTCCTAAAGCCTAGTGACATCATAGCTGTCGTAACCTCATACTACCTTTTCTATGTTTGGATCTGTTTAGATACACACATACTGACTATTGTGCTACAATTGCCTAAAGTACTCTGTATAGTAACATGCTGTATAGGTTTGTGGTCTAGGAACAATAGGTTATAGCCTAGGTGTGTAGTGGGTGATACCTTCTAGGCATGTGTTAAGTACATTTTACGATGTTTACACAGTGACAAAATTGCCTAATAATGCATTTTTCAGAAAGTATCCCTGTTGTTAGGTGGGACTCTGTGTGTATCTCTCTCTCTCTATATCACTCTCTCTATCATCATCATCTATAAATCATTCATTGTTGTGCATCTGAATTACCAAATAAAGATTTCTAGAATCACCTTTTCTGTTCTTGACCATGTTTTTCCCTCTTGGTTTGAGACACAGGAATCATGTAGGAGAACAGAGCAGCTCAGTTTGGGTTACAAGTTGGCAAGCTCACTTCAGTCACCAAAACACATCAGCATTATGTCTATTTTCTCAATTTGATTTCCATAAACCTAAAACATTCCCTGGAAAAGGAATGTGTTCAGATTCATCACTTACCATGGACACAAACACCACAGGATACTCAAAAATGGGAGATAAAATGCTCCTATCTTCAGGGCCTTAAAGCCTACTAAATGACTAATAAATAACCATAGGAAGGCAGGTGACAAGAACCTCAGGAAGAGTTTCAACTAGTTGATGGGATCAAGGTAGAAGGAGACATGAATTTACACTATGTGGAATGGGATGGGGTATGGGAAAACTTCTTGGGATAGAGTTTAGGATAAACCCAGACAGGCATCCTTAACTGTTTTTGTAACTGTTGACTTGTTCTCAAAATTAATTTTTAAATGTATAAAATAAAACAAAAAAGATTATGATTGAAAACAATTGTATTGAAATAGTTACTGAAATATCAAAAACTAATAAGTATACTTTCTTAAGGCATTAAATAAAAACTCAATTTGCAAATGTGATAACTATTTAATTTCAAAGTAGTGATGAGCATACAGATATCTGTGGTGATATAATGCTATATGGCTATATCTGTGATTTTTTTTTTTTTTGAGTTGGAGTCTCACTCTGTCGCCCAGACTGGAGTGCAGTGGCTGCTCCGGGCCACCGCAGCCTCGACCTGCTGGGCTCTGGCGATCCTTCCGTTTCAGCCTTCCAAATAGCTGGAACTACAGGCACGCGCTACCATGCCCGGTTGATTTTTTGATTTATTGTAGAGATGAGGTCTCACCAAGTTGCCCAGGCGGGTCTCGAACCTGCGGGCTCAGGCCATCCACTCACCTCAGCCTCCCAAGGTACGGGATTACAGGCTGAGCCACTGAGTCTGGCTTGTGATTTCTATTTGTGAGAAAGCTGCATGTACTTCTAATATTTTTATAGCTTGTTGTCTGCACTCGTAATAGAAGGAAATACTACATTTTAGTTAGAAGTTAGTGAAAATGAAGATGCAATTTTTCTCCCATCCAAATTCACAAATCCCTTAATTCTTATCTCTGGGTCCTTTGGAAGTTTATGGAGTATGGGTTAAGAACCACTGACCTAGAAGGATGAATAGAACATTGATAGGAAAATGGAGAAAGGGAAGAAGTGTGAGAGGGAAGGAATTTCTAGATAGAACAACCTGAGCAAAGACTTTGGGGACAGGGCAGCAGAGGGAGTTTGAGGATTAGACAGGGTGTGCGTGTGGCCTGAGTGCTGGGTGGGGTAGTATGAGAAAATGATGGGTGCATAGAGAGAGGAGAAATCGTTAAGGGCTTGGCATGCCAGGAGGAGAACTGCACTGTTGAGGGACCATCAGTGATGTCTTTGAATAGAAAACTGACATAAATGCCAGGGGTGCCAAAATAAAAAGGTATACACGTTTTAAGAGATGTTATCTATGTATTACTTTTAGTTTGCCATAATCAGAAGTGTCTGGATGCTGATGATGACCACTTTGAGCATTTCATGTAATTGCAGAAGTCAAACGTGACTTGTATTCATCTTTTGTTATAGGTAAATATTGAGTATTACAATTTTAATACAGTGCTTCCTTTCTTAAAATGTGTATATATTTTTTTGGCACCCTCTGTATAATGCTTTAAGAAAGTAATTTGCGGCATAATGGGAGCTGGGTTAAAAAGGCTCAAAGCAGGAAGCCATTTAGTAGTTTATTGCATTGGTCAGTAAAAATATACCGAGAGCTTGAACTAATTCAGTAGAGGTGGAAAAGAGGAGAGGTAAAAAAAAAAAAAAGACAGCGGATAGGCTGACAGAAAGGACTTGGCAACTGTCTTTAGTAGGGGAGGTGATGGGGTTGTGGGAAGTTGAGTTTTAAGTGCTTAACTTGTCAGGGATGATAATAAAGCAATGAACTGAAACAGAAAACATGACGAGAAGGGAAAGTTGTAGCCCAGAAGTTTTAAGTTATTTTTCGGCATGTTAAAAGTTGAGGTAGTCATAGGCTATTCATGTGGAAATGTTCAGTAGATAGTTAAAGTTGTGAGTCCAGAACTTGGACAAAAGTTCAGGGCCGGAGATATGGAATTAGTAATCATAAGGAAAACAGCTGAAATCAATAAAGTAAAAGAAATTGCAAAAAAAGGGCAAAGGTATTGAAGACTGAACCTTGTTTGACTTCTCAGGCCGTGCGAAATATGTTCCAGGCACCACTCAGTATTTTTGCTTACTTAGGCCTTGTTTCTTCAGTTCTACAAAGTGAATAATGTGCCTGCTACATTTTTGATTCTTTACTTCCTCAAAGATCAATAAGACATTGGCCTGCTTTCAAAGAATTAATATTTCTGGTAGAAAATCTGATATATGAAAAATAAATATAATTTAGCATAATAAGCACAATAACAGAACTATGTATATAGTAGAGGGTGATACAGAGAAAAATGGGATTAACGTCAACTGGAGTAAGGGCAAGGAAGGCTTCTTAGAGAAGGTGACATCTGATCTCGGTTTCGAGAGGTACACAATAGTTTGCCAAGTGGAAAGGTGTTCCAAGTATTGGGAGTGAACTGTGCAAAAGACTGGTGTATCCAAGGAACTGCTTTTCTTCTGTTGTTTCTTGTGACCAGTCCTCAACTTGTGTCATACAACAAAATCTGAACATTCACGAGAGCTGAGGTCCTCTCTCTTTCTACTACTTTTCCCATCCTCATCTTAATCTTTAAAGAAAAAACAGCCCCACTAAAAAGTGGACAAAAGACATGAGTAGACACTTCTCAAAAGACGATATATGGGCAGCCAACAGACACGTGAAAAAGTTCTCAGCCTCACTCATCATCAGAGAAATGCAAATCAAAATCACATTGAGATTCCACCTAACCTCAGTAAGAATGGCCATCATTTATAAAACAGATGCTGGTGAGGATGTGGAGAAAAAGGTACGCTTCAACACTGCTGGTGGGAAGGCAAACGAGTGCAACCTCTCTGGAAGACAGTGTGGCGATTTCTGAAAGAACTAGAAATTGACCTTTCATGTGACCCAGCACTTCCTTTATTGGGAATATATCCGAAGGGACTTAAATCATTCTACAAAAAAAGATACCTGCACACATATGCTTGTTGCAACTCTACTCACAATAGCAAAAACATGGAACCAATCATGTTGCCCATCGACGCTGGACTGGTTAAAAAAAATTGTGGTACATACACACAATGGAATATTATGTAGCCATAAAGAACAACAAATATATGGACTTTGCAGCAACCTGGATGGATTTGGAGTTGATCATACTCAGTGATTTATCACAGAAACAAAGAACTGAGTTCCATATGTTCTCACTCATAAGTGGAACTTGAACAATTATAATACTGTAAGAAAGGGATTGACAGTAGTGGGAAACTGTCAGGGAGGGGGGTGGGATTGGCAGTTGAGGAAATTGCTAAGGGTGGAGGGGCATACCTCATCAACAAGGGTACCTGCATAATCAATGTTTGTATACCTAACCCTGAATTGTACCCTGCATCTTTATAATAAAAAAAATAATAAACAAACTAAAATCTTTAAAGAAGATCTCTCAAATTCAGTTGTGAAATTCTGCTTTATGCTTTATCCTGATCTTTTCAGTTAAAATTTAACTCCACTTTTTCTGGTTTTGCTCTTTCAAAATTGGAGATGGTTCAGTAATCACCCTCTTAAAAAAAAAAAAAAGTCTAGAAAATATCCAGTAAGTACAACATTAAAAGTAATTGCCATGTTTCATGGAACATAATTTATCCAAAGTCATCTGTGTGCCAGCCCTTTTTTGCCTCCAAATTATGTTTATAATAATTTGTGTCCTTTCATGGAAATTAAGGCTGTGTGGGAGCCCATGTTTTCAACTGCAGCACGTCAACACTGTTCATGTTAGGTCTCAGCTGGTTGAAGTTAGTTTCACAGTAGAGCCAACTGAGTGGTATTTGTTAGAGAGACACATAATTTTTAAATATGAAAAATTCCAACACCAGGAAAGTTAACTACTTTATTTTTGCTACTTTATATCTCTATAGTATTGTATTGAGACAGGATTTTCTTCTCCAACTTTTTTGGGCCAGGGCCTTAACCGTACTGTCTGGAACCCTGACCTGTACCTATCAAGGATGACAGCAGAATTCATTTGGAAAAATAAAGAAATCAGAACAGCTCTATAAACATATCAATAGAGTCCTGCTCTAATATGCAATCGAAAAAAAGAAAGATTTATCTTTTATATATTTAATTTTGATTTGGATCAAGAAAATTTCCTTCATTTTCTCAGTTACCCTAAAACCACAAGAGTCATATACAGCACCATTGGAGAGAACACTGCATGGAGCCATTTGACTAAAAGTCCATGCCCAATGCCAACAGGAAAGAGCTGGGACCCTGCGGAGGGAACAGGAATCAATGAAAGGTAAAGACCAACAGAGACCAGACAGGAAGGACTCATTTTCAGACTGATAGGAGACTCAAGCAAGAAAAGAAAACTTTGTAACTTCAAAACTCCATGTATTGGCTTAGCTATCTAAAAAGGCATATAAATAATATATATTACCATATATCAGGCATGTATCTGTTTAAGGGAGGCCAATTCATACAAATGCCAATACTGCATGTTTAGAAGATAAAGTGGAATAAATATCTATTGAGGAATAATTCTGTTGCATTTTGTGTTGTCTCATACATACTGTAGAACTTGAGCAGGAAGAGGAAACAGCCTTCTCCAAGGAGCCCTCTTTTTACATCTGCAGGGACTGCCAGGAAATGAACTTAGGTCCTTACTGAGTCCCTTGTCTAAAATGCTTAAGAAGTTGCTCTCACATTGATCCTCGGTGCTAGAACCAGCTGAAGTCAGGTTTAACCTACTACAGCCTTCTGCCTTGAGTTAATTGATTAAATAATTAAATATTTATTGAATTATGCAACATCCTCTATGTCCCATGTCCTGTATAGGGGCTGGAGAAAAAAGGATGAGACTAAGCCTCCCTTTGTTAAGGAGCTGAGGGGTATTAAACATGTGAAAAATACCCACTATCCTTCCAACCACTGCAAAAAAAACAAAAAAGGGGGTGTGCTATTGAGTCTTCATTTAGGAGTTGACACTTTTCTGGGGATTGGCTTTTTACTACTGCCATGTGTAGCTAAAAAAGGCTCAGATATGTAAAAAAATTTCAATGTGAATTTTCCTGAAGTCTCTGCTCTCTGGTTCCTAATTTTTTTTTTTTTGAGTTGAGGGTCTCACTCTGTTGCCCAGGTTGGAGTGCAGTGGCATACTCATGGCTCTTGACAGCCTTAACCTCCTGGGTTCAGGTGATCCTTCAACCTCAGCCTCCCAGGTAGCTGGGACTACAAGTGCACACCACCACACCTGGCTGATTTTTGGGAATGATTTTTTTTTTTTTTTTTTGTAGAGATGAGGTTTTGCTATGTTGCCCAGGGTGGTCTCAAACCCTTGGGCTCAAGCAATCTATCCACCTTGGCCTACCAAAGTGCTGGGATTACAGGTGTGAGCCACCTACAGGTGTGAGCCCCCCTGCCTGTCTGCAGCCCAACTTAAATATTACAAATTCTTAGGAAGAACCATCAGAATTTCCTTTCTAGGTATTAATTTCTTTTTCCGAGTTTTCATAGGATTTTACTTATGCCTCCTAAAACATTAAGGTTATAGGCACTAAACTAAATGATACAAAGCAGCAGTCTTCAACCTTTTGGCATCAGGGACCAGTTTTGTGGAAGACAATTTTTCTGTGGACACGTGGCTGTCAAACCTCACTGCTAATGTTAATCTGTATTTACAGCTGCTCCCCAGTGCTGGCATCACCACCTCAGCTCCACCCCAGAGCATCAGGCATTAGGTTCTCTTAAGAAGAGCCCAACCTAGATCCCTTGCATGTGAGGTTCACAATAGGGTTCGTGTTCCAATGAGAATTTAATGCCGCTGCTGACCTGACAGAAGACGGAGCTCTGCTTGCCCAGTGCTTACCTCTCACATTTTGTGGCCTGGTTCCTGACAGGCCATGGACCAGTACCCATCCACACCCAGGGTGTTGGGGATCCCTGATATATATGCAATATTTGACATAATGTAAGTGCTCATAAATATTACCTATTAGTTTTGTTTATCACGTTGTGCCTAAAATCAACATTTCCATATGTAAGTAATCTATGAATAACTTCTCCACTAATCTGTTAAGTTCTTTAAGAATAAGAAAAAATAATGTACTCATTTTAGTGCCTAGACTCTTAGACTTGTGCCTTGTTACCTAGGAGAAGCACAAAAAACTCTTTTTGAAACACTGTTTGAATGAAGCTATTACTAGGATCTAGGAAAAACAAAGAGAGCAGAACAGCTTTTGACCCTGTGAAGTGCCAAGGCATTCTGTTGGGCTTTATGTAACTTTACCTTGTTTCATTCCCACAGTAACCACCCTGTGAAACACATATTGATCTTGCTTTACACATGAGGAAATTGAGACTCAGGGAATTTAAATAATATACCATACATCAGTAACTAGAAAGAAGAGAAGCCAGAATTCCAAGTTGTTGTGTTTCTGATCCCAACTCCCAGGCTCTTCCTGCTGTACTATGTTGACACCCAGTGACATCACATTGTCCCCAAGAGGCTAGTATGTGGACACCAAAATGGCTCTTTAACAAAGATCACCAATGCAGGTCTCAGAGAGATTACAAATAATTGTTTAAAAAGTAATCATTTCAACCCAAAGTTAGATTTCTAGTTATTTTTTTTCCCCCAGAGATGTCTCTACTCCATTCAAGTTATGCCCTTGGAATGGACCATAAAACTGTATTTCAATTTTGAGTTCCCATGGGAGTAAATCAAACTTCTAGATAGTAACACGAATGAGTGTGTTGTCAGAGAATTCTAGATGTATATAAATCCTTCAATTACAATTTCCAGTGCTACAGTTTAATTAGAGGTGTGTAGTAGGCTTCTTGGGGGGTGGGGGCGGAGGGAAGCTGGAACCATATGGATTCTGCCTCTTTTTCATCTGAGCCCTTCCAGGGATTGTAAACCTTAACGTTGGAACCCAGCACTTTTCAATCTGCCAAGAAAGGTGAGAACAGTAAGTCTTTGTGCAAAGGCTGAATGTACATAAGTGAAGTGTAGCCCTAAACTACTGTTTGCTCACACATACCTTTGCCCCATTTTGCTTTGACTAATTATATAATCTGCAAGGAAAGAGAGCCAAGTGATTTTACCTGTCTTGTTGATTACACGGTTTGGAGTTGGGATGCTTGGGATATGAGGCAGCTTTTGGTTTGCTTTAGATCTGGCACCATAAACAATAGGAGTTTCCCCTGAGAAAAAACTCTTGAGAAGACCAGAGAAGAAGAAGGGGCAGTGGCTCAGGCTCTGGGTTGGAATTATGGTTTCCCATCTTTTAGCTCGATGGTCTGCCTTCAGCAAGATTTGAACCTATCTGAAATTCAGTTTCCTCACCTATACAATGGAGATGGTAACCTTTTCCTTGCCAGGCGCTCGTGAGATTTAGAGAACAAGTGTGTGAAGTGTCCGCACCTAGCAGGTCCATGAGAAATGTCTGATATAGTTATTATAGCTTTTATTTTACTTTTTTATGAAAAGAACTCGTCTTTCAGTACTGTGAGAAGTCCTGAAAAGAATCAGGATTCAGGACAAATATAGCTCCTGTTGATGGTACATGTAATTTTCCTGGTGCATTTTTCCTGTCTCTTCGCCCTTTTTATGTCCCTTGTTTTTCTCTGGTTAAATGGATGTTTCAAACTCACTTGCATCAGCCCCCCTTTTTTTTTCTTTCTCATTCTTTTAGAAAATTCAGGAAGAACTGATGGGGCTGATCAGACCAAACAGTTATAGCAGGCTTTGTCTGGAAGTAAAAAAATGGCCTCTCTTCCTTCTGCTTTGCCCCCACTTTCTTCCTTCTGGTCTTTTCACTCCCTACATGTCAGCGACAAAATGTATTGTGAGACAGATCAACAGATGCATCACCTTGACACTTCAGTGAGTAAAGACATAGATTTGGATAATAGACTTGGCCGAAATGTCTTCCTGGGGGTGTCTCGTTCTGTTATTTACGCAACAATTGCCATCCCAGAAAATAGGGGGTAGATGCCGCCCCCGAAACTAGTACAGTTCTTATAGATGTGGACTAAGAAAGCTGTTTTCCTG
This sequence comes from Carlito syrichta, assembly GCF_000164805.1. Lineage (NCBI taxonomy): Eukaryota > Metazoa > Chordata > Mammalia > Primates > Tarsiidae > Carlito > Carlito syrichta. The sequence goes on from NW_007249850.1 coordinate 59,508, forward strand.
AGGGATTCATTAGATTTTGATTAGCCTCTAATACATTTGTTCTGAACAACATGGACGATTTCCCCCAGGCCAGGCTGGGGTTGCCAGCTGTGACAGAGATGGACATTTAATTTGTTTGTGATTGGGTTGTCAAGACTGGACATTTGTCATTTGAGATTTCTTCTCTACTCCTTTTCCCCAAATCCACTCCTAACAAGAGAACTCCTAAAAATAAGGTAGATTGAAAATTGATGATGTGGAGTGTGAGCTGGATTGGTTTCTATTTTATTTCACTTAGGGAAATCATAATTTGGGGGCTGGTGATTAAATTTCCTGACTATGTATGGACAAAGCTCACATTGCTCACAAAACACCCCAGCAATCTCATCCCATTTCTTAGGGAAGATTTAATAGCAGGCCTGTTCAGTGAGGCACATACAAGTTCATTACCTTTATAAAACACTCTACAGGAATTTTACTAGTGTCCAAGGCAGTGCTGTTAATGGTTTCCAACCACACATTTCTATAAAAGAACAAAAGACAGCTTGTGTTAACCTTATTTTTTTGGTCTTTTTTGCTTCCTTGATAATTTTCTAAATTCAAATATGTACATGGAAACTTCCAGCCATTTGTATTAGTTAGCAACCTGCTACCGTTGCAATATTTCCTTGTCCTTGTGATGGTAAGAGTGGTTTTTAAGGTTGTATTGTCTGACCTGAAGCCTCAGACACATTTCAGCTGCATACAGGCACAGGTTCTGACTTTTATACTGCTGCAGAGAAGGGTCAACTGAGGTTTGTGCTACTCAAATTTAATTTCTCAAAGCCAAGTTGGGAAGGGGCAATGCTGGGTGTTTGTTTTAATGTTCTCTCTGACCTTGGGTTTAGGTCTTTGGTCAGTCTCATGTAAGACGTCTCATGTAAGTGGAGCACTGCAGTTGCCATTTTTATATTCTCTTCAGAAATGAGATTATGCCTTAAAGACCTTTTAAGTTTGTGATCTAGTTTGAAACACTTTTTGTGGACCCAGAGTGCCCTGGGATTGGTATCTTGAAATAGTCACTTCCTCTGACTCTCTGATGCCCTGGCATCCATCTGCTTTGGTTCTGAACTCTGTGTTGAGACATACTAAGTTGTAATACTTATTTTTAATTTCAGCTTTCAGCTAAGGTTAGTCTCGTTAGGATGAAAAGATACTGCTCTAAATAAATACAGCTTTGGCTAGGCACAGTGGCTCACACCTGTAATCCCAGCACTTTGTGAAGCCAAGGTGGGAGGACTGCTTCAGCCTGGGAGTTCAAGACTAGCCTGGGCAACATAGTGAGATCTTGTCTCTAAAAATAAAATAAAAATTAAAATTAAAAAAGGTCAAGCATGGTAGCACAAGGCTGTATGCCTAGCTACTCTGGAGGCTGAGGCAGAAGCACCTGAGTCCAGGAGGTCAAGGCTTGGTGAGAGCTATAATGGGGTCACTGCACTCCTGCCTCAGCCAAGAGCAAGACCCTGACTCAAATAAATAAATAGAAAACAAACAAACAAACAAGAGAGCTTGCTTGTTTGGATAAGTAGGCCCTTTGTGAATACCCACGTAGAATATAAACGACCGGGATTTGACTTCATCACCGACCACTTGAGGGCCCACAGGGCCTGTTGAATTTGTATCATGTACTCTAGAGTCTAGAGAATTCTGCTTGGTTTCAGTCCCAGTCTTCAAGGAGAGGAGAGACTGACCAAGTTAGCAGAAGTGTGATCCCCTGTGAGCATGTTTCATGAAGTGCATCCATAGATTCACTGAAGTGGGCACAGGAGGATGTCACAGTGAGGCCTGGTGCATTTTTGATGTGACAGAAGGAGCTTTGCACCTGGAGAAGGAGGGTCTAGTGGTGGCTTTCCCATTAACTGGTCCTGTGACCTTACATAAGTCATTTAATCTTTTTAAAACTCAGGGCAGATGTCTGTCAATGAGCAAATTTTATTGGATGATTTCAAAGGTTCTTTCTAGCTCAAAAAATCCTGTGATTCTCATAAAGGGATGTTTTATTTGATTGTGACATTTCATTTGGCACCTAATTCTGTACAGATGTCTTAACTCAGAGTATTTTGGTTCTTGTAGATTTAATACATGGAATTTATCATTCTATTAATGTACCTTGGAGTGAAATGCATGTCTGTGTATCCACCTGCTCTCACATTTATAATGTGTATTACATCTTTTTAATGTACATCATGAGAAATGCCAGTGGACCTAAATGAAATATTGCTATTGTTGCATTCATTTTTACCAACTCTGTCAGGTTAGATGAATTAAATAAGGAGTGACATGTGCTCCGAAAACTACATTTACCGTACACTCAAGTGTCTATGTACTGCATAAACAGATATTGAATATGCTTTGGGTTTTCTTTACCAAGAGCCAGAAAAGTTTCTAACTTAAGAATAAATTGAAAACCAAACGGACGATTTAATTTTTAAACATGAGGCTGAGCTATTGTTACAGCACCCATTGTCTCTGGCAGACAACACAACTGGGGACTCCTAGTTCCTTTTGTCCTTTACCTGGTGACTGAGCAGGTGAGAGGGGGGCGAGTTGGATGTGAGAGACACAGGTTATAAGATTATGAAGAATGGCAGGAATGACAGACCGAGGATCAAGAAGCCTGTGGGGACTCCCGAGGACAGAAATGCTGGGATCTTTGATCCCTGGCTCTGTATAGACTTCAGAACATTTTAATCCTTCCCTTCTATTTGTCCCTCCCTCCCCACCCCAGAAGCCTGGACAACTTCTCATCTGCTTCTTCTCTCTAGAGACACTATGATCTTTTTTTGGAAATCTCACTTTACCAGGAAATTTTCCGATTTGAATAGTAAATTCACACCAGGAAGAATTCTGTCTTGACATTTCTGCACATGAAAAGGATTTGGGAGGCAAAGGCTCGAGAACAGGACATAAATGTCCAATTTGAGAAGTGATACTTAAAAGTTCACTATAGCAGCTCTTGCTCTTCTTGGCTGTCACTTAAAAAATAACTTAAGTATGCCAGGATGTTTCTGTTTTGCTTTGATTTTTAACTTTTTAAGAAACTGCATAATGACTTACAAAGAATAAAGTGCACAAATCTTGTGTGTACAGTTTTGTGAACACACACACACACACACACACACACACACACACACACACACACACACACACAGTCCCTGTAATGATTCAGATTTAGATTAAGATTTGGAATTTTCTTACAAAGTAGCTTTTTGAAGAAGGCTACTTTGTAACCTCTCCAAGGGCATACATTCATCAATTTGTATTTCCTAATCTCTTGCAACATGTTTGGAAGAAGTCTTATACATTGTTTAATTCACAGACATTGCTGTGAAAAATATACCCTAATAGCTTTATTTTAAGAAACAAAACCCAAGCACCAGAAAACTTATTTGGATAACATTGTAAGTATGGGACAGTGGTTCCAAGGGAAACTGCTGCCATGATCTACAGGCATCTTTTTATTGAGAGTCATTGCTAGACTCAGTAGAATTCCAGCAGTCTCATTTACAATCACACTCATCCTCAATAGCCATATTTGTGGCTTCCTGTGTAATGAGGTGATTTATCATGGTATGTCAGCCATAGAGAGTTCAGTATAAATGAATCTGGTTTCTTTAAAAAAAAAAGGTATTTATATCTAAACACTTTTACAATAATCTGACATTGCCCTTTAAAGGTAAGCACATATTATGTGATTTGCATATGAAGAAACCGTGCGTTACTCTTACTTGACTGACTGTCAGCCTCAGCAGCTGCACCTGGTAGTGCCCAAGTCTGTCATTGTTCCCATGATAGAGCTCATTTTTCAAGGGTTAATAACATAGACCTTAACATTCACTTTGGGTTGGAACTTGGCAGCCACTATGAGTTTATAGCCTAAGGAGCTGATTTTAAACAAAAATGGTTTAAATTGACTTACCCTTTTCAAATTAGAGCATGTCAGAATAATAGTATTTTGCATCAGTTCTAATGCTTTAGATTTATTTAATGTAAAATTTGTCATCTATTATTCCCACATGGTGATTTGGAAGATGCCAGCTGTGGGGCAAGCTATCATTGGTTTCCATTGAGAATTCCAAAAGAAATTTGCAAACTTTAGCTCTTTTTCTTTGGCAATATCACTGATGTTTTAAAACAAGAAATGTTATTGCTTTCACCTTTAATAGAAGAGAACAGTTGTGGCAGCGAATGCAGTGTGAAAAGAAAGGTAGAAATAAAATGCTGAAAATTGCACTTAGTTGTATGGCTTCCTGATCTTAGGAAGGGTTCCTCTCAGCTCAGTGCCTGTGTGTGGTATTTGAACTGGATTAAGCTGAGGTGTGTGTAGGTGTTCATGGTCTTAAGCTTTTCAGTTCTGAAAACTCCACTTAGGAAAAAAAAAGGATATTTGTATTTCCACCGTAGCACAGATTTTTGCTACTCTATTCATTTCTATTTTATACATATTTATAATTTATAAATATGTACATTTCTATTTTATATATATTTATTAAAAATATGAACTCTTCTATCTTCCTAAGTCAATGGAAGTTAAACTCTACACTCGTTTCTCTCTTTTTGAAATTACTTGGATGTCAGCATATTTGTACATTTAATGTATAGCCACATTATAGAGAAAAAAATCATTGCTGGGCTATTTCTATACTGAAACCATCTTCTCAATAAGAGAAGAACTGGACTAATGAGGACATCATACTGTCAAATTTTAGACTGATCAAATTTTGACTGTGCATGATACAGGCAGAAATTTGGAGAGGAAGTTCTCACAGATATTAGGCATAGTGAGACTGGGACATCGTGCATCAAAAGATGTAACTTCATTCTTGTGTTGAACAAAGACGTGGCTGAAGAATAAGAAAAGCTATAGTATATTAGAGTGGTTTGTAATAAGTTGCAGACAGGAAGATGGAGAAATATAGTCTAGATATAATAAGGAACAGAAGCAATAAGGTAATGCTCCGATAGCATTAGCATTGGAGCTAGGCAGTTTTGGATTCAAATTGTTTTACTAGTTATTTAGTCACGTGGGCAACCTTGAACACACTAATTGTCCTTGCTGACTCTCATTAAAATGTGAATAGTGACTGTCTTCCAGTTTTTTATAAGAATTGAAATTATGGAAAGTATTTGTCACATGGTAGTTTCTCAATAAAAGGACAGTGTTCTTGTGATAGTGTAATTTAAGAGTTTGAAAAGTGAACTTACAATTCATGGCAAGTTTCTACCAGCTATGTTGCCTGCTTTGGAGAGGTCTCAGAGTGCGCTTGTATCCACGATCTTCTTGGTGGCAACTTCAGAAATTTTCACAATTTCTCTGTATGACCCTCACATAAAGAAAAAGGACACCTCACCCAAATTGACCTGCAAAATGGTTAAGGGGGACGATACTGCTCAAAGAGGCATCTACGATATCCATAAAAATGGAATATGGTCAACCAATCTGACCCTTTCTCATGGGCAGTTTCAGATCTTGTCATACATAAAGGGATAAGCCAGGAGGGAGGTAAAACAGAAAGACATACAGAGAAAAGACAATAAATACCCATGAGCTAGAAAGAAATGTAGAGAGAAGCCATAGTGTGGTGACAGTGAAACAATCCGTTGTGGCAAAACAGTAGAGCAGAACCATTATGAACAGCTGGACTACTGTAATGGTGGAACAATTGAACCACGACTAGAAACTTCTGGAAGGGAAACTCCATGAGTAGCAGTGGAATGCTCCCTGCTGCTCCTGCCCGACCAAAGTTACTGTTGTACCTAGAATATTATTCCATTGCTCCTTTAGTCCTGGCTCTATGTTGCTTTTGTATGATTTCCTGTCTCTTGCTTCCTCAGTTATGTTACAGTAAAGCCCCTTTAACTGAACTAATTTGAGTGTGTAGTCTAAAAAAGCCCAACAAATACCCATACATAAAGGGATAAGTCAGGAGGGAGGTAAAACAGAAAGACATACAGGGAAGAGACAATAAACACTCATGAGCTTGAAAGAAGAGTAGATCAAAGTCAACCTAGAGAAAGAAACCTAAGCGTATTACCTTGAGTCCAAGTAGAGTCACACATGTGTGAAGCAGTGTGGTATTTGTGAGAGATTTTGATGTGTTTCTAGATCATAAATACAAGCCGGGAAGAAAGAGAGAGGCAACTGGAGACATCAATATTAAATGCGAAGGAGTTTGGAAAATTGCTGAGAGAAGCATTTGGAGGGTTTCTGAGAGAGGAAATGATATGGTTAGACTTTTAGGTACATCACTCTGGTGGTTTTGTGAGATTGTTTGAGGGTAGCAACGCTAAGAAAAGGGAGACAGATACAAAGACAGTTGAATAGACTAGCTTCCGATTACCTTAACTAAGGGAGAAGCAGTAGGGATGGAAAGGAGAGTACGATATTTAATACGATTTTAATTGATGAAGTCAGAAATGCTTGGTTGATGTAGAGAATGAAGATAATACTGTCAATGTCAAAGATAATACTGACGTTCCTACTTTGAGTGTCTCAGGGTCGTGGTGACACCAATTGAAAAGGGAACAGAGGAGGAAGAGCTGAATTTGGAAGCAGAGGATAAATGCCGTTTCGTGTGTGCTAAGTTTATGATGTCTACAGGACATTCAGTAGCATTGGGTTTAGTGGGCAGTTACATGTATGAATATAAAATTCAGGGGAGAAGTCAGTGCTGGAGGTAAAGGACACCTCCACTTTTATGCGATAGAGTCACAAGGATAGAAGAGGTTATGTAAGGATGCAAGAGAAATAGCATTTAGAAAGCGAAGAAATACCACTGAAGGGATAGGCGCAGGAGGAGGCGTCCATCTCAAAAGGACAAAAGGAATAGTCAGAGTAGATTGAAAAAAATGAGGAATTTCACTAAGGAGGAAGTAATTATTAACGGAATTCAGTGTAGCAATGAAATACAAAAAGGTAACTAGGACAGTTTCAGTAGAAAGGAGGGTGCAGTGGAAGTATGAATGGAAATAAATGAATACTGGTTTTTTGAAAAGCTTAACTGGAATTATGATGTGGGGAGGAGAGAGGTTGGGTCATAATTTGGGACTGATACGGGGTCAAGAGAGATATGGAATCAAGGGAAAATTTTTTCTTCTTCCCTCCCTTCCTTTTTTCTTCCTTCCTTCCTTCCTTCCTTCCTTCCTTCCTTCTTTCTTCCTTCCTTCCTTCTTCCTTCCTTCCCTCTTTCTCTTTCTTTCTTTCTCTCTCTCTCTCTTTCTCTTTCTTTCTTTTTCTTTTTTTTGACAAGGTCTCACTCTGTTGCCCAGGCTGGAGTACAGTGGCACAGTCATGACTCACTGCAGCCTCAACCTCCTGGGCTCAAGTAATCCTCCCACTGCAGCCTCCTGAGTAGCTGGGACTATAGGTGTGCACCACCAAAACTAGATACTTTTAAAATTTTTTGGTAGAGACAAGGGCCTCACTTTGTTGCCCAGGCTAGTCTTGAACTCCTGGCCTCAAGCAATCCTCCCACCTCGGCCTCCCAAAGTGCTGGGATTGCAGGCATGAGCCACTGTGCCTGGCTGATAAATTTTTTTTTTATTTTTTCAAATGATGGGAACGGCTTGAAGATATTTATAGGCTGAAGAGAAGGCAGTAGGGAGAGAAAAGCTGACTTGAGATATATGTATGAGAGAGTTTAACTGATTAAATGAGGTCCCAGTGGAAGAGGATAGGTCGAAAACAAGGGAAAACTCACCTCATTCCCTGAGACTGGAAGAATAGTGTCAATGTTTGTGGCTGTGGACACACTTTAGGTCATTGTGGGCACAGTGAGGTAGAGTGTTGGAGGTTGAGATCACATCAATGGATTCTACTTTTCCAATAGAAGGAGGCAATATCAAGTGCTATGGGTGGGAAGGGCAGGGTTGAGCCATTGTGGAGACTGAAGAAAGTCTGGAATTATTTTCAGCAGTAGGGGAGGAAGGTGATTATAGGCAGATAAAATGCTTCTTGGAGCCAGAGGGCAGAGAAATTCAGACCCTGTGAAGGTGTGGTGATGCCCTTCTGCAAGGTTATAGGGTTTTTTTTAGACACAAGCCTATAATTAAGCTTGTGTCTTAACACTGCACTCAAGTTTTTCATGGTGTGAACATTCAAATATGCATTTTAATCTTTGGGGTTATTGCAAATGCACTTTTGAAACAAGAATCAGGAGAGCTTCACACTGAGATGGTGGCATTTGGGCTGGGTACCATGGAGTGATTCTTAATTCTATCTCATACTTAGGTGTTTCGACTCATGCCATGGTCCCTTGTGGAGAACATATATTTGGTTTTATATTAAAGCAAATTCAAATTTGAGGAGGAGATTTGAAAGAATTTATTATCAGTTTTGGGGGCACCTTGGGTTATCCAAGAACCCAAATCATTGTTGCAGTTGTTACCACTTGCTTCTGTTACTTTCTGACAGAAAATATATTCAAGCATTTGCTCAAGTACAGACACCTAAAACAAGAGGATTTACAGTATTTAACGCTTGGATGCAACTGATTTGCTGGATACATCATCTACATTATCTGTGCAAACACCCAAGGGGAAAAAAAAGATAGTTTTATATAAAGTAAAATCTTATCTGAAGTTTTGCTCCCAGCTGCAACCGAATGCCAAATTTCTTTGAGTTTGAAAAAGATAGCAGACATCTTTTCTTATAAGAATTTATCACTTTTATTCTCTTTTTGCTCCTCCAACTTGTAGCCGGACCTGGGAAGAACTGTCAAAACAGTTGTAGAGGAGTTGTGTCAGAGACAGTAACGGCTCTTTTAGCAGCAGAGAATAGAAAGATCTGAAAAATGAAGCCTATTGTCAGGAGACTTGCACCCGACCTGGCTGACTTCCAAGCATGAGTGAGTTTGGATTAGACTTGAGTTGGGTAACATTTAATTTCTAAAGTGGTGATTTGAACCGAATTGTTAACCTCTCAAAGTTGAATCACCAAGGGGTGATGATGGTGTATTTTAATAAATGAAATAAGAATGTCTGACTCTTGGTAGTAATTATAATAATACAGTACTATTCTTTGTGCAAATTTCTTATCTTTCACTAGATTTTGCCTCAACACACCCCTCAAACTTTTCACGTGTGACCCTGTTTGGTGTTAGTGTGCTATGGAATTTGAGTAGCTGCACACATTACTTTTAGATACTTAGTTCATTTGATTTGGAAAGATTCACCAAAAAATTTACCTCTAGATTTTAATTAGCAGAAGACTTATCTACATTAGCCTTACAAATGGAGTGGCCAAAGTGTATTGATTATTAGACCATAAGGAATTATCTATTGCACAAAGAACAAACCAAAACAGATAAGTGGCTTGTCATAAAAACATTTATGAGCCAATGGAACGACAGTCCTCAGTTGAAAGCAACCAGTATAAATTTGGCCCATACCACAGTGGGTGTGAAAATTGCAAGGTAAAATAAAACAGATGAGACCATTTAAGTTTGAAATGGAAGAACAGATCACTGGCAACAGCTATTTACTATCACAGTCACTAAAATAGGGTGTTTTGTTGTGAAAACTATCAATACAGGGTGATGGATACCCTGCTTAAAGTGCCAATATGATGCCATTCTGAACTGCAAAACGATTTCATTACAAGTGTATAGGGAACCTTTAAACATGACATTACGATGCGACTATAATGTAAGATAACAATGGAAAAACAATTTCAGAGTAAGTGTAAGGAGACTATCACCATGCAGTTAGAAGACCACTGGAATGTGAGATTATAATAGCTCAACATTAAAATGGTGAAAAGGATATGGTCAATTGCTTTTTTTTTTTGAACTGGAAATAACCTAGACAACATTTGTACTCATGAATAGTAAAGTCATAGAATTTACCATTTATAGTATTTCAGGGAGGAGGGAAGTCCAGCACCAGTATATCCAGTTCTCATCCCCATTCTCGCATGCATTCTTTTTTTTTTCCATTTCTTGAGGTTAAGTTTGAGATAGTTTTTGTCTGACCTTATCATTCTCCTTCAACCATACCACTTTGACTCTCTGTTACAAGTTCAAAAACATTTTCTTTCTTACTCAGGTTTAGCCTTATGACTTGGTCATATTAGCACCTATGGGATATAATTTGAGTTCAACTGGTATGGTTTTCTACTGCTCATTTTATTTCCTTGGCCTCCAGTTACTTCTGGACCTCAGCTGAGATCCTACAGTTAGAAATTTATTTCCTGGAGTCTAAAAAGATTTTTCATTTTAGAGAGCACATAATAAATTCAAATTGAACAAGTACTTACAAGCTTATAAATCTAAGTACCTGTTAGCAGGGTAACATATTAGACATGAAAGCCTAGATTTTGTTATCAGGTTATCTGACTTTGTATTCTAGCTTTTCTACTTCATTGTGTGTGAATCTGGGCAGGTCCTGACTTTTTCTAAGTCTTGATTTTCTCATCTGTAAAATGGGGCTAATAGCAACACTTAATTCTTGGGGCAATTGTAATAAGATATAGAGACTTGGTGTGAAATGCCTTGCACAGTGCTCTAAGATGAGGGATTTGATGAATATTATACAGAAATGAATAAAGGAATGGGTCAAGACCCTGGAGCGTGGTGTAGAGGAGAGAGGATGGGGTTTAGTGATGACAGTGTGATTTGAGAGAGAGCGTCTCCCTAAACTAACTATTTACAGTTTTTGAGCCCCTCCAATTCAATTATTATTAGATAGTCAATCTTGATAATCCAAAGCATGCTTGAGATTTCTTATCTCTTCTGACTGTTCTGTATCTTTGGATTATTTTGTTTGTCCATAATTACTGGCTCACTTAGTACTGCTCTTTCTGTGATAGTGGGACATTCTGTCCTTGGGAAATGACTTTGGCCACTGCCTGAGCTGTTCATCACTGGGCCTCTTTCCTTGAACTTCTAGCTTGTGTGATGTTACCTTAAATAACTTCTTCTTGCAGTACAACCTGGTACTGTCATTTCCTGGCTGCTGAGATGATACAAAAGTATGTCAACGGGAATTTTGTTATACCCTTGAACAAGTCTTAAATCTGTTCATCTGCATCCTGTTTAAAGGACCAATCCACAAATAAGATCAAACACAATTTTGTGAGTATTGAGTAAAGCCCTTTCCTCCCAGATATTTTCTTCTGGCAAGGTTCTCGATTTTAACTGTGGTGTTAGTTTTTGTCTAAAGCCTTTATAGCACTACACAACATTTTCATGACTAATTACCAGGCTCTAAGAATATATTCTTGTGTTACTCAGATTTAATGGCCTGATTCACCACAACATTAGATAATTTCCTTAAAGGTCCTTTTACATGGATGAATCACCAAAGGAATAACTCACAAAACTTGAACTCTTTGAGAATAGGGCTCACAATGAACATACTTTATTGTTGTAGGACCTAGCAGTACCAGTCATTGAAGGTGATTCATAAATGATTTTTGGAGTACATTTAATGTAGTCTAGAAACCAATCCAAATTACCAAGACAGTATAATCCAGCTGACCTGGAATGCAGTGCTGCAATGCAATTACTCTGCTTCAACCCATAATGAGCACCAACTATATGAAAGACGTGAAGATAAACATGAAGGAGCTAACCATGAAGGCGAGGTTGGGAAAGAAACGTATTTGTTATGTACCTACTGTATGTTAGACTTCATACAACTTATTTAGTTCATTTACTCTTAAAAACAATCCTGAGAGTTGATTTGTCATCTTATCATAAACATGTATGTCATCCACATTTTACAACGAACAGAGACTAAGAGAGATTGAGAAGTTTGTTTGAGGTCATACATGTATGTGGAAGTGTCAAAGCTAGGAGTTGTACATGACTGTTACAAATCCTCTGCAATTTCTACTTTATTACACTGCTGCCCCTTGTGTGAATTTAATTACAGTCTAGTTGAGGAAAAAAGACAGGAATATGAAGGGCGGATGGCAAGGTGATCTGTGATAAGCATCATGTGAATGGAATGAAAAGTACCAAAGGGTTTGCAGGAGGAAAAGAGCACTTCTTCACTGTGACATTTCTCTTTTCTCTTCTTCCATCGCTCTTTGGGGATGCTGTTTTCCCTAACTGGCATTCCTCTGTGTTTCCAAGCAATAGTCAACACCAACTTCACAGCCTGCGTAAGCCAGATTGCTGCCTAATAAAAGTCCTTAGTCTCTACTCTACTTGTTATGTTCCAGATCCCATCTAATTTCATTTTCCCCTCAAGGTGTGTTTCCCCTGGATGATTCTTCTCTCTCCACACCAAGTGTTAAAAGTACACTTGAAGTCCCAAATCAAGTTCACTTTCTGGAAACTCTCCCGCCATCAAAATTTGCACTGCTTTCTTTTTCCCTCAACATATGGGTCATACATCTATTTGACACTATCTAGCATGGTGGAGTATGCCAGCATCAGGCCAAGCCATGTTTTCTTTGGTATTTAGACATTTCTGGGCACATCTCATACTAGTGAGGTGGACCTGATAGGAGTCCACTTGTCTAAGAGATGGAGAGTCCCTTTCAGGTTGAGTAAGGTAAGAGAATCAGAAACACATACTTTGTGCCAAAACTATCATCCTTGTGGTAAAAGCATGGGTTTTCCTTAAAGAGTCCAGTCTTCCTTCTGCCCCCATGCAGTTGTGTCTGAGGCAAAAGGTGGTAGGATTTGGAAGAGGCTATGACTAAAACAACCGAAAATTGTTTTCATACAAACTGTCTGTGAGATTCTGGGGACAAGAAGGTAGCATTACTTGAGACTGGCATCAAGAGTACGAACCTGGTATTATTCTGAGGGCATAATACAGCTAGTGCACTGGCCCTGTGGAGATCACAACCCTGTGTTAGGTCATCACAGGCTTCAACTCCTGGGGGAGGGCTCAGCTCTATGGCAAGAGGGCCTCAGTTCCATATGCACATGATATATTGACAATATGAATGCATGACTTCCTTTTGAATATATGTAGAGCTGTTATGATCAATAAATATAAATTTACTGAAAGGATTATTTAAATTTGCAGATACTTCTGTCATTATGTATTTTTTTTTCAAATAACAGACACTAAAAAATTACCTATTTTTGAGTCAATGTGGTGAACACAAAACTTTTTTGAAGAAAAATTTTTAATTTTAAAGATGTGGGGTACAATTCAGGGTTAGGTATACAAATGTTCATTAGGCAGGCACCCCTGTTGATGAGGTGTGCCCCCCAAACTTTTTAAAGTTAAAAAGGTGCTCTCATACAGTGGCTGACTGGTGAGGGGGGAGTTAGTGACATCTGGTGGTGGCAGCTCCTGCTAGATTGATTAGCTCCATGAGGACTGGTACTGACTCTTTAGCATTTAACACGCAAACGTTGGTAACTAGTATTTAGTAAGTCAATATTGAACGGATGAATACATAAGTGAATGAATTAATAAATTTTGGGTTGACAAACATCTACTCCTTCCACCATTGCATTCTGACCCATTACATAGAATTCCAGGTATAGGTCAGTCTCCAGGAAAACAAGAAAATAGCAAAAAGAAAAGTCTATCCATTTTCATCCAGTGGGTACATCAATATTATGGACATTTATATTTTTCTTTGCCACAGTCATGTGGACCTTACCATATTACTGGTATGTGAACTTGTTCCCACCCGTGAATCAGTTGAGATGGGAATAATGATTTAATTTAGTGCACTTCACTTGTGACTGTCACAATAAACCCTGATGTATATTAGTTGCAAGAAAAAGATAACCCATGTCATTTGAATTTTCTTTTGCTAACTTTAAAATGTGATTTGTAAAGAGTTTTGATTGAAAATGGAAAAACTCTTTGGCATAATCTTCAAAGAGAGTAAGTCATGTTCTTGGGGTAATTTTAATTAAAGCATTTTCTATGAAGACGTGTCAGCTTTGGGTATGACGTGAGCCAGGTCTCTTAATCTGTTTTCATGCATAGGCCAAAGATTTTGCTTCAGACTTCCTGGGTAAGATAAGCGTAGGCAGTTTTAAAATGCCTTCTTCCTCACTTCTGGCACTGTCAACTCTCAGAAAACCTAGGCAGGCCCTAGTTTATAAACATTCAGTTTATACTCATGCTCTTGAGGCATTGTGGGAGGGATAAAAGGCGGAAGTAGAATCTTGACTTTCAAAGGGAATCCCAGACAGTTCAAGATAAAAGTGAGCTTAGAAATCATCACAGTTAGACCTGTCCATTTCACTGATGTCTCCCAAAATGTGAAGTGACTGGTACAACATCACAGAACTAGTTAGTTCTAGAGTTAGTCCACCAGGATTTTCCCTGTCTCAAAACCTCCACTTGTTTCTGGCTCCATTTTTTTTTTTGGAATTTGTCTGGGTTTTAGCTCCAACGGTCACCTCTTCCAACATTGGATGACTTTAGGTTGCTTTCCAGTTGCCCCCTAGACCCTCTTTCCACCTGTGCCAGGAAATGGACCTCTAGAGACAGCAACAGAAGGCTTCATTGTCCTGGGCTCCTGGTAGCGGTTGACCGATGGGAGACTTGGCAGGTACTGGCCGGCAGGAGGAGAATGAGATCAGTGCTTCCTCATCAGCAAAACGTTTCCCTTTGAGGACTTTTTTTCACCGGGGAAACAAAAACCAAAAAAGGGTCAATTACATGATGAGATCTCGTCTCTACAATAAAATAAAAAAAATAGCTGGGCGTGGTAGCACTTGCCTGTAGATCCAGTTATTTGGAAGGCTGAAGCTGAAGGATCACCAGAGCTCAGCAGGTGGACGCTGGGGTGGCCGTGAGTGTGCCACTGTACTCCAGCCTGGGTGACGGAGTGAGACTCTGTCTCAAAAAAAAAAAAGGTGAATTACGGTGAGATCAGGTAAACAGAGAGTGCGGGGCACGGGGCACATGCCATTTTTCATCAAAAACTGCTGAACAGTCAGCATGGTGTGGGCAGGTTGCTCATGTAAATCACCCATCATGAAATGGGCAAACATGTTGAAAGAATCTAAAAAAAACAAAAATTAACTGAAGTTCAGCGCAGCCTCTCACAACAACGCTGGCTGGTACACTGATGGCGATGGGTTCCTAGAACACCTACCTGGTGGGGGATGTCTGTACTATAAGAGGCCCACCCTCCAAAAAAATAATTCTGTGTTTTTGGGAGTTTCCCTCATATAAGGCACAGCATCTACCTTTGAGGGGATCATAGTCTTAAAAATTTTTTTTTTATTTTAATGATGTGGGGTACCATTCAAGGTTAAGTATACAAGTGTTCATTATGCAGGTACCCTTGTTGATGAGGTGTGCCCTTTCCGTCCCCCCCCCGAATCCACTACTGCCAATCTTGCCTGGCCTCTGGCAATTTCCCACTAATGACAGGGATCACAGTCTTACTGAAGATGTTGACACACAAACACAAATCCCAGTATAAGACAATAGGTGATATATCATGAAGGCTATGGGAAAATGTTTCAAGATCCTGGAGAAAACAGGGAAGCCAGGGAACCCTTGACATATGATCTGGGTGAAGGGAGGAGGTCAGGTAGGACTTTCCTCTTCTGAAACTGCTTATTCAGAAGTATAAGCTCAAAACTACAGATTGTAAAGTAGAGCTTTGTTACCCAACCATTTTAGAAGCTAAGTATTTCATGTAAATACAGAATTTTCCTACTTCTTGATGCTGGCTTTATATTTTTCTTTCCTTTTTTTAATTCATAAAAAAGTGAAAGAAATAAAAAATGACTTTGAAACTGAATTTTCTGAGTATTGGCCATGCTCAAGAGATGATAAAATCTGTTCAGAAGATGATAAACTCTGGTTGTTCAAGTGTACTCTTAAAGTATCATGAAACTTTGCTGAAATTGAATGCAGAAAGAAAAAGAAAAGAAAACTTGTTATATTCCCCACCAGAGGGAGACAATATTTTTCCTATTGCCTTTCAAAGTCTAAATTCTGATTAATGCAGATTTGAAGAGTACAATACAAGGTTTACTAGGGCTGATTAATACCCGGGGGAAAAAAACAAACTTACAATCTAATTTGTTTACTTTTGTCTTTTAATATCAAATTATTTTCAAGATCTAAGTTCTGTTCTGCCAGCATAGTAAATGCTACTTAACATGCATGGAACTTTAAGAGCTACTTGTTATTTCAGTGTCGACTTTATCTCTAATTATATTAGTATGGATTCAGATAGGACACTGATAATATAACAACATGGAATAATTTAGCATTAATTATTTTTTGTAGTAGACATTTCCAAATCAACCCTAAATGAAGAGAGACAAGGGCCAAGGCAATGGCGGAGGAGAAAATGGTAACAATGCCTCTTTCTATTGGTAAGATGGTAGATACTGGAATAAGCTGACACCAAGTCGGCCAATTTTCAATATGTGGCAACTCTAAAAATTTTTAAAAAGAAATTGTCTCACAGAGGTTACAAATTTAGGAAAAAATGGTACATGACCAATAGTTCTTATCTATGACATATTGGTGCTTAGGATAATTAAACATTTTATCAAAAATACAGAAAGTTATCTAAAGATTTATAGTGTAAGGGCTACTGTACTTTTAAAAAGTCCAATTTCATGCCCAATTTAATAGATACAGTGTTAGATCCTCATGTCCAGTGTAATTACTTGGACATTTCATTCTTCTCTATGGTTCTTTTTAGAAACCAGTTCAGATCTGACCTTGTGTAAATGCTTTTTAAATTACTTTGAATCATTTTACAAATCCAATTAGTGCACAGTCAAATCTTTTCAGCTCACCTCATTTGACACAGGGTGTTACTGAAGCAGCCTTACTGCTTCTTATGATTCCTATTTACTTACTCTTTGTCATTTGCAGAATATGTACCACTAAAATATGGAGCAATTCTCACACGCTCACATTTAAACATGGGATAATGTGGAGGCATCAGGTAAAATATTTGTCTGGTTAAGAGCATGAGTTTCTCATCATAATTCAGTGAAGGTAAATGGATGCTTTGGAAAAGCCTAAAGTGTCACTTAAGTTTCACTTGCCTGAGGTATCATTTAATCAGTAAGCACAGTTAATAATTTTGCTTTTCTATTTGTCAAGATCTCAATATTTTTTCAATATGAAGTCTGCTCCAGTGTACTTTACATGACACTTTATAATTAGTGATACTTGAGAATTTGGCAGTTTTAAAAATTCATACAACATTCTTAGTTACGATTTATAAATGATTTTAAAGTATAATTAACATTCATCTTTACAAGTTATATGCAAACAAATATGCAAATTTAGAAATAAATATGCAAACATATAAAATGTTTTTGAATTAAGTAGTCCTTAACATTTTTAATGAAATCAATATTTTATTCATATTTTGCACACAATTTTGAGTACTTACTGATTGGGGGGGTCTACAGCATATATGCTTTTGCATATTGCAATCTCTAACTACCAGCAACAGGAAGGAAATGAGAATGAGGGTTGTTTTTTAATACTTGTGGCTATGATTTATTATAGGGAAATGAGACAGACTGAAATCAGCCAAGAAAGGGAGTGCATGGGTTGGAGTCTGAGAAAGTAACAAATATGGAGCTCCCATTGGCTGCTGTTCATAGAGTCTGGTTGTGTGACTTTTCTGACATTGATGTGTAACAATATGCAGTTTTGCCAGCCAGAAAAGCTCACCCAGTCTTGGTGTCCAGAGTTCTTACTGGGGTTCTGCCACATAGGCATGATTGATTGATTGTTCACCTGAATTATCTCAGGTCAGCTGATACCAGATAACTTAAAGCCTCTACCTTAAAACCTTAAATCATATTGTTGCTCTTTTCTGGTTGACACCCTAAGCATGGCTGGCCCATCCTCTAAGTTACATTGCTAGATTGCTTTTTTGTTGTTTTTTTTTAAATGAGAACTGAAGACTGATTTAACAGACACATCTAATAGGTGCTACTGAGTGGATTACTGCTGCAATTAAAATGACCTTTTGCTCCTTGAACTCTTGACCCTACAAAGGACCTCAACTACCTTAGATGATACAAAACCCTTTAGCATCTCAGGAAGACAAAGTGGAGAGCATCAACAAAGTGCCCCTAACTTCTTGAGTGTATGGCTAATACAGCCTAATAAATTGAGTCGGTAGCTGTGGATTTTTAACATATTAAAATCTAAGAGCAGAACTGGGCAGGGTTCAGTATAAAATAAACAAAAGATTATAATGCACCTTCGATGAAGAAGTTACTAAGCACGATTATAGATTCAAGACTTAGTTATGAGATTGAAAAAAAAATTTTTTTCAAAACTTGAACCAAATATCATTCAATGAACACATCTTTTAAGGCTCAGTTTCAATTCCCCTTCTGCAAGGCAGATGTCTCACTACCATGGTCCTTCATCTCTGAAATCATATTGCGTGATATGTTTATCAAGCAACAGTTTTTATGTGCCCATCACGGGCAAGGAGTACACTTAGTACTATTGAGGGTACAAGAATTAAAGGAAAGACTTAATTAACTAGCATCGCACAGTTTAGCTCTAAAATGTTCCCAAATTTTTACAGGTATGTATGCTTTATTATTTTTAAATGACCGAAATCTTAAGGGGATAACATCATTTATACAAGGGACAATGAGAAGAGTTTATTTTGCATGGCAACTCTGATGAAAAAGTAGTTGCCCCCTGGAATGCCCTGTAAAGAATGATTCTGCACAAATCACAAAGATCACATTTATGATGTGAATGTGAGATATCACATATGTATATAAACATTAAAAAAAAAAAAGAATGATTCTGAGGCTGTGTCATTAGCAGTGACAACGCTGCCATGTTTTGTCATTCTTGTGCAACTCATAATTTTTTTTTGTAATAGTGTTTCTTTTACTAGAGAATGAGAGCTCCACAATACATTTAATTTCCCTCTTTTAACTGCTAGAAACTCAGTGGAGAGTTTTGATATAATTTTTCTCCCTCTCTTTTATTTTTTGACTTTTTTTGTTTTTTATTTTGTATTTCTAGGTTACGGCATTCTAGTTTGTTTTTGATAGCCCGTTGCTTTAAGTCTTTCTGAAAGAAACAAATAATTGCATATACTTTTTCCTATAAATTTTATGGTGCCCCGCATATGTCCAGGACCCTACGGAGGAATAGAATAAATGCACATTGATTCCACGGAGAACTGAAGCCAGTGCTATGGAGGTCCCATGTGGTAGATGGACAATGATGCATGAATAAGTAAGTGAATGAATGAATGAGTTTAGAGGGAATTGAAGCCATGAGAAAGACCATGCTGGGTTGTGATTTATCAAGGAAAGCATCTGATTGGAGACACATCTTGGCTGATACCTTAAAATAGGCTTAGAATGATAATTGAAAGAAGGGGAAAGGTTTAGAGGAGAATAAAGGTTTAGCAAGAAGAATTTAAGACAACAGAAGCCGTTGTGTAATGATATTTGACTCCTCAGCTTGGGCCTATTTGTTTGTATAGAATGTAAGATTTCAGGGAGCAAGAATTAAAAAAAAAATGATTCAGAACACACGAGTGTGGACTTCCACAGAGTATGCCAGGGTGTTTTGGGGTTGTTTGATAATGAAGATAATTCTCCTACCTACATTTATTTCAAATTCAAGTAAAAGACACAGGATCTGATAACCTGAACTTGTCAATTTAGGTAAAACAATTTATTTAGATGCATCACACATTCATCTTTCTTCAGAGAATCAGAATAAGCATTTGAAATTCTGCTTTGCCACAAGCTGCTCCATCATGTCTGTGGGGACTGGTTTTGTTTATTTGCTGCTATATGATAGTCTTAGGTAAACAACATACAACTCTGTCGATGTACATCTGGGTAGGCTTCCACATTTTTATTATGCAACTTAAAAACGAAAAAGTCAAATCTGCTGCACTTAGTGAAACAGCGAAATCTCATTCCGTGTAAAACAAACCCTTGCCACCTTCTTGTCGAGTAACCTTGGCCTTTCAAGACTGTCCCCTCACAATCAGTCACTTCCATATGCCTTTCATTCTTCTCATATTCTAGGGCTTTTTTTTTTTTTTCCCCTCTCAACGTTTTGTTTCTCTGGGCTGAATTTCATCTCAGTTGATTGCCCAATTCACTTTTCATTCAGTCATAATTGTTTTTTGAATTGTCTTAAATTCTCAAATGGATTATGACAATTTGAAAATTAACAATGGTGCCTTAATTGCATGGGGCTGTGTGATCCACAAAATCCCATTGGCTGATGTTTTTCCCTCCACCTGTCATATATTTTTTTAAACAAATGTGAAAAGGTAGAAACACACACAAGCATAAAACACATGTGGTTGTGATTCACAAAAATGTTTGACTTTCCAGTATTTAGAAATCAATCACAGACACTTGTAAAACCATTTTAATACAGACATTATTTTAAATATTCAATTGGGTTTTCTTTCTTTCAAACTCAGCTTTTTTTTTTTCTTTTGTGGAAGTAGGAACATATGCAAGCAGGGCAACATTTTCAGTGTGTATGTGGAAATTGAGATTCAGGAAAATAATCATTATTCTTTAATTATCTAACTTCGGCTGGGCTCTCGATGCAGCTTGGCAATCCTCTGACTTGTCCCTGGTGAACTCCCTCTAGATTTTCTCTCGAGGCAGCTGTTTGAAACCTTTAAACTCATGCCATTCTTCTCATCCCTCTCATTCTCAGCCTTTACCCTTGATTCATAATTTACAGAGAATATAGCAGCTTTGAGCAGTCTCCTTGGGCTTTCTCGCTTACATACAGACTCACCTACAGAAGCACATATCTTTTAATATTTCTTCTTCATTCTTAAAGTAAGAAGATTTTCCCTTCATTTCCATATTAACGTTTTGGGTTCATTGGATTCTATTTCCTCTGGCCCTCTCTCTAGATGAAAATTTCTTTCTTTCCCTCTTCCCTGGTTTCCTCTCTTCAGCCTATAGACATGATCAAGTCTAGTCTGCACCATCTCCCACTGCCTTGGCCTTCTCCCAACTCTTGCCTTTTGTCTCCTGGCTCTTTGCCTGCAGCCAGACCTCTTTTACCTACTATCCTCTTCCCCATTTACCATGCTTTGGGAGTTAGTAATAGAAAGCCACACTTATTTCAGGCTGAGGAGCTTGTGCCCTTCACTCTTCTCTCCAAACTCATCCTCTCTGTTCTGCATTTCTTTTTGTTGTTTTTGTTTCTAACCTCGCCTTCATAGAGTTGTCTCTGAACGCTCCCTTTTTGGTTTTGTGTTTCTCTGATTGTAGTTTTCATATACTATTTATTTAAACTAGGTCCCAACCTGACTTGTTGTGTCAAAATTTGGCCCTTTCTGCCGGGGGAAGGGATTTCAGACATTTTCCTGAACTATGAAACACTTTGAAAACAGTGCTTTGGAGTATACTTTCTCTGTCTCTACAAAAGCACTGTCTGCATTTCCTCAGCTGCCATTCACTTCTCATGCCATTGAAGTCAGTCATGCTAAGATTACTCATAATTTCCTAATGTTAGATCCAGTGGTTCATCGGACAAATGGCCTATTTCCGATTTTCAACATTGTCTTCTCTTTTCACACTATTGACTATTTCTGACTTTTTGATGTTTTCCATTGGCTTCCAAAACACCAGTGTACATATCCTTACTGATTACCTACTACTCTGATTCTTGAGGTACAAAATGGAGTAGACCATAGTCTCTGTCCCTCCAAATATTATAATTTATGGGAGAAGAAAGATAAGTAAATAGGCAGTACAATTTAGGGTGTAAATTCTACACATGGAAAGTATTCATTCCTGTGCCTGCAGGGTCAAAGAGAAGTCTACTTACTTCCAAACTGAGGCTTGAAGGATGATTAGGAACTACCCAGATGGGATGGGGCCAAGGGTGAGAGTTTCAGAAAGAAGGAATAATTACACCAAGGTCCAAAGAAGAAAGGACATAGATGTTCATATAACCTAAAGAAGTTCAGTGTGATTTGGAGCAGAGGGGCTAGTGTGTGCATTGTAAGAAATGGGCCTGGACAGGAGGCCATGGGAGTCATTTTAAGGAATTTGGAAATTATATAAAGGCAATGAGAAACTGCTGAATATTATGCAAAGGAGTAACATGATCAGAGTCATATTCTAGAAATGTCGTTCTGGTTACTGAGCAGATAATGAATTGGGTGATGGTAAGAGCAGTAACAATAAATTTGTTTAGAAGACCATGGCAGAAATCTAAGCAACATGGTCCTGGTCTGATCAGTGGAGTGGTAATATGGGTAGAAAAAGGAGAAAATAAGAGGCGGATTTTAGTGATATTAAAGAAAAATGATGAACAAAACTTACTTGGTAATTGGACTATTTCTGTCAATTATCTTCAGTTCCTTGTTGTCCCACTGTGGCATTCTTAATTTTAAAATTATAGCATTTCTCACACTTTATTTTATTTTTCTATTACATTCCAGAGTCTCCAATGAGAAACCTGCTAACTAATCTCTATCTCCACTGCTCAGCTTGATACATTTTGGAGAGCAGGTAAATGATAAATGCTAGTTGACTGAGTGACTCAACCTCCCTGGATAATGATAGATGTTAATTTTTAGTATGCACCTCTGCCAGATTGTCATTAGCACCCCAGCCACCCTCCCATTTGTTATAGAACTGTGAAGAATGCTTCATGGTTTAAATGTTTAAAAAAAGTTGCAAATCAAACTTTATACTTATGTTTAAACCTTTTATAAATATATATTTTTAATAATATGAAGGCAGATACTCTGTCATCTCTTTAGTAGCTTCCTATTGCTGCTGTCAAAATTACCAATGACTTAGAGGCTTAAAACAACACAAATATATTATCTCATAGTTTCTGTAGATCAAAAGTTTAGTTGGGCTCGACTGGGTTCTATGTTCAGGGTATCATAAAGCCAAGATCAAGATATTGCAGAGATAGACTGTTATGTGGAAACTGTGAAGATTTTCTTCCAAGCTTGTTTTGGTTGTTGGCCGAATTCGGTTCCTTGCAATTGTAGGATGGAGGTCCTACAACTGGACCTCATTTCTTGCTGGCTGTCAGTTGGGGGCTGCTATTAGCTGCTTCAAGGTCACTTGAATTTCTTTCGACATGGCCCCCTCCCCCTTCAAACCAACAATGGCAAGTCAAGTCCTTTTCATGTTCTGACTCTCTCTGATTTCCCCTTTTGACTTTCCTCTGAACTTTTTAGGACTCATGTGATTACACTGGGGGCCCTGGGATAACCAGAATAATCTTCTTTTAGGGTCAACTGATTAGCAACTGATTAGTTGTGCCTGCAAAGCCCCTTCTGCCATGTAATATAACATATTTGTGGGCATGGTAGTTCATCATATTCACAGTCTGGAGATTAGGATGGTACCTTTTAGAAATTCTATCACATTCTTATTTTCAAAAAGGAAACATGAAATAATAAATTAGAAACCACTATACTGTCATAATATAAATTAATCAGTTGTGTTGGGCGTGATTTTTCTGGATAAGTGTCCTATACATTTTATCATATATATGTACACACACACACACACACACACACACACACACACACAGCATTTGTTACCTACTGAAGTCTCAGATTTGATTTTTCACCTTTCCACTCTTCTATCCAAAACTACTGCATTGAATGGGGAAAGGATCAGACTTCAGGAGCCAAGATGCCTGGATTGTAAAGTCTCAGTGATGAAAAATACACGCATGTGACTTTGTGACCAGAAGCATTTATAGAGAAAGATTTTTAGCTGTGGAGAAGAAGAGAGGAGGCAGTTATCATACTAATCACTTGTGATTTTGTAATCCCGAGGAGTGGAGAATCATGACTTTCCATTCTGGATAAACAAAATTTCTTGATAGCCCCCATATTCAGATATGACTTTTCGTTTTTTTAATACATATTTAATGAGCATCTGTCAGGTTCTCAGGCACTCTTCTACGCACCAGGAATAGGGTGTTAGATAAGGCATGCCAGGTTCCTGTCTCGGAGTTACTTCTTGTTGCTGTGTACTTTGGCAAACAAAGGAGTCAAATGGCAAAAAGAGGAGAGACGGGGGTGGTGATCTCTTCTCAGATGGACCAAATGCTCTTCTCATATGCTCAGACAGCTTTCGATACCAATTTTTATCTCTTCCTGAAAAGCAGCCCTGTGCTCTGGAGGGCTCCAGGAGAAACTCCACAGGAGAGATTGCCTTGACCAATTTGACTCAGCAGAGATGTAGGTCCCTAGAGGTTGATCGAGTTGGAAAAATATTCTGATTAAACATTAGTGAGTTTTCCTTTTATCAAAAAGTATGGCATTAAAGGAAAAAAAAAAAAAAGCCCAAAGAGAAAATTTTAAGGATGACTTTAAAAATTCAACTGACAAAGTCCCAGTTTGTTGTATGGAATGTTGGGGACATCTGGTGACACGGTAAATATTTGATGGCTCTTCGCTTTTGTATGATCTCCCTGTGTGGTGTGCTGAGGCCCCTGATGACTTCCCAAAGCACACCGAGATGTGAATACAAATGGCCAATCTTGTAAAATCAGTTTATCCGTCAAATAAAGCAAAGTCCCGACTTTTTTTTCTTTTCTACAAAGCTCAGAGCACCAATGACATTGAGCATGTTTGAGAATAAAGATGAGGGGCTGGGCATGGTGGCTCATGCCTGTAATCCTAGCACTTTGGGAGGCTGAGGCGAGAGGACTGCCTGGATCCAAGGGTACCAGCCTGGGCAACTTGGCGAGACCTCGTCTCTACAATAAGTAAAAAAATTAGTCAGGCATGGTGAAGTGCCTGTAGTTCCAGCAACATGGAAGGCTGAGGCAGAAGGATCGCCTGAGCCCAGCAGGTTGAGACTTGCAGTGGCCGTGAGCATGCCACCACACTCTAGCCTGGGCGACAGAGTGAGACTACAACTCAAAAAAAAAAAAAAAAAAAAGATGAGGAAATTATCAGTTATGAGGTACAGCACTAGCAAATAGAAACAATATTTGAGAGACTACTTATTACCCATTTCAATTCAGCTTTATTTGTGGATACAGACATATTGTGAGTATTTATCCATTTCTTCTTCTATTACCTTCTAGGAAAACAAAAAACAGAAACAGAGATAGTCACAATACCTAACCAGGTACAGATACATTTATATTTGTGGAAACAGAAATCGTAGAAATCATCTTTCTGTTTTTTTTGATTTGGTCAGTTTTATTTACAGCTTTTTTTGTTGTTTTTTTACATTTTAGTGCATAACACATATATCTTAAATGGAAATTATTATTTTTTAATTATCAAATTATGTACATCCAAATGCAACAATTATACATACGACAATACACATATGACAATTAAAAGTGTAATTTACTGGGACATATCCTGAGAATTTAGGAAAAGCCAGTCAGAAGAAATCTGGTGAAATGTAGCAATCGATTATTTACATATCCAAAGTCAAAATAACTAAACTCCCAAACCAAAGGTTTGGAAGTATTTGTTAAATCCCCACAGGACAAAAGAGAATGACAAGGAGTCATCTTTCTAATGATTGCAGGAAAGGGTGGACAGACAAATAAAGAGCAGCATACTTGCACACTTCTTGGGAAGGATTTGACCCTGGTTCCATACGAACCCCCGAGTTGATACACACCAGCTTAGAGTCCAGTTTTCATGCAGGTAGAAAGCCCTGCCACTTCTACCTTGAGTCACTTTTTGTACTTGTATGAACTTGGGCAAATTTCTTACCCACTTTAAATTCATAATTTAAAAAACCAAACAACTGCGTGACTGGGATAGCAAACCCACTTCCTGGAACTGTGCATATGAAATATTTTGTCAAATTCCTAGTACATTTTTGAGCACATGGTCTGTGTTCCATAAACGGAAGCTATTACTGTTTTTTTTTCTTATATACGATAGCACTTCTATATACTTCTCAAACTCTTCCCCAAAGCTCAAAACACTTTAGTACATTAATGATTATCAACTTCAATGCACAGATTGAGAAACTGGCAGAAAAAAAAAGCGAGAATCTTATCCCAAACCACAAAGTTAAAAAAGAAAATTCCAGGTGTCCACTTTCTTGCTGTGTAATTTGCCACTGCAATTCAATCTGTCTTCTACATGATGATGACTTTTAGGGGACTGCCTCAGAGTTCTGAGATGTTCAATTCATTGGAGTGGCACCATCACGATGGCCTGTTAACATGAACACATCTGATGTTGTATCACCAGGAGGGTCCTTTCATTTCTCCTCTGCCTATGGTCCCGGGGCTACCCAAGCCCAGCAAAGAGCAAAAGAGAGCAGTGAATACACAACCCTTTGAGATGATGTCAATAGCTAATGTCTCAGAGAAGGCAAGCCCCTCCCCTCTTCCTTAGACAACACAATTTCCCCCTCTCAGCCTTCCTTGGTTTGACTTTGAATTGTTAGCCCTTTACACCCTGAAGCTGTGACTGACTCCCCGTGCTTTTGGAGTATGAAACTCTCAGTGTATTATCTGTGTTGACTTTGGTTTCTGTTTCACAAGATGGGCATCCCACAAATCATTATCTTGTACTTATTCATAATCCAGATGAACAAGTTCAGGCTTAAAATGGAGAGCAGGCTTTTCCTGTCAATTTTTGCAAATTCAAAGGGAAAGAAAGAAAAAAAAATGTAGGCTCTTGGATGTTACTTCTCTTAGGGGAAGTAGGCTGGATATAGCTGCAGTGTCTCTCCCACCTGCTGTCCTCTGCACTGCCATAGCTCATCTGAAATTTTGCAGGTGTGGAATCAATGTTATCTCCAGAAAAGAACAAAGTATAGTATTTAAAATCATATTCAGTTGCCTTATTTTGTCCCAA
Organism: Carlito syrichta; assembly: GCF_000164805.1. NCBI lineage: Eukaryota > Metazoa > Chordata > Mammalia > Primates > Tarsiidae > Carlito > Carlito syrichta. The sequence continues at coordinate 86,251 of NW_007249850.1, forward strand.
ATATTCAAATTTGTCTTTCTTTCTATTGTCTTTTCTCTCTCTCTCTTTCTCTTTCTTTCTCTCTCTCTCTTTCTTTCTTCTCTACCTCTTTTTCTACCTCCTTCCCTCCCTCCCTCTCTCCCCCTCTCCCTCTCTTTCTGCCTTTCCTATCTAAGCCATTTACAAAAATACTGCTGTGGATTAAATCTGACAGACCTGAGAACATAGTATAATTGTGTGATGCACACACATTGTGTACTCCCTCCTATACACACACACCATCAGCATGTCAGATTCACAAAATGTGAAATTTTTCTTTCTCTAGAGAATGGTAGCATATTTACATGAACTATCAGCTCACATTTTATGAAATTTGACAAATTACTTATAAATCTCTTCCTCCCTTAAGGAGGATTAATCTTTTCTTGAAATATCCCCAAAAGTTCTGGGATGGCTTTAGTGTTGCATCTTGCACTCATGTCAAATATCAATAGGACTTTTGGCTGGGCTCGGTGGCTCAACCTGTAATCCTGCACTTTGGGAGGCCGAGGTGAGTGAATTGCCTGAGGCCGCGGGTTCAAGACCCGCCTGGGCAACTTGGTGAGACCTCATCTCTACAATAATAATAATAAAAAAAAAAAATTAGCCGGGTGTGGTAGCGCACACCTGTAGTTCCAGCTACTTGGAAGGCTGAGCGGAAGGATCGCTGGAGTCCAGCAGGTCAAGGCTGCAGTGGCCCGGAGTGGCCACTGCACTCCAGTCTGAACAACAGAGTGAGACACCAACTCAAAAAAAAAAAAAAAAAGAACTTTTACCCATGTAAAAGGCCCTGGATCAGGCCACCAGACACATGATGCAGACAAGAAGCATTCTAAAGGTACCAGAGGATAAGAGGTGTCAAATAAAAGTCTACCACAGGAGCAAATATCACTGGGTAACCATTAACTGCAATAAACAGAGCACATCTGGCAGTGTGCTGTTTGACATGGATATACAAATTTCTATATGAAATGTCAGTGAAAGAAAAAAGAGGGGACTGGTAGTCCCATTACTGGATACTTGTATTGTGTAAGAAGGATAGGCTATCTGATATTCAAGATTATGTACAGGGCACAGAGGCAGCAACATTGCAGGGGAGCTGGCACCTTTTTCACCAATCTTCTAAGCATTGGCTTAAAACAAAGCCAATCCTATGGTTTATGGTCCCGTTCCAGAATAAATGGCTATTGTAGACTACCATGTATATAGGTATAAGCATTTCTGAGGGAAGTTTAATTTAGTACACTATAAAAATAAAACCCTCTCTTGGGAAATATATCCTGTAAACTGGGGCACTGAAGCTGTCTAAAACATATTAGTTCAACATCTCTTGATTGGTCTTTTAAAAAAAAACTGTTTAGAATCAGTGTCCTTTTATTCTTGTCTTAGCATTTAATTGTGTTTGCATATGACTAAGGCTGTTTCTATTTGGTAAATTTAATTTGCTCGAGTTTGGCCCCCAACACAGAAAGGATGGCATCCTCGGAGATAGGGCTGCCAACCATGGCAAGTAACATTGCAAGTAAATTTGCTCTCTATACTTTTCAAACTTCTCAGATGTGATCACTGACATTTGGCCTGATCAAGGAAGCCCTGGGGACTGAAAAAACACAAAGCATGCTACTATACTGACATGCAAAATGTCTTATAATCTGTCTTTATCTTTCATGGCTGCAGTGGTCTGAGTAAATTAGGCCAAATTGGGTTAAACACTGTCCTTGGCTGCACGCATGTAGCTGTTTACAACAGCTAATAGGAGCTGTGTGTGTACATCCAAGGACAGGATTTGGACCCTTTTTGTCTTTGCACAGTTGCTTTAGTTGAGATGATTATTCCCGGGTGACTGTTTTATAAGCAGTGTTTTTTCCCACTTTAAATCTCTTTTCACTTTATTCTTCATAGTCAAGACATTTATGAATATGGAAACATGTAACTCAAAATCTTCAGTTTCCAGAAAAATAAAAATCTCCTCAATACAACCTATGAGTCTTGCAAATGAACTGGGAAGGAGGTAAAGCTAGTCTTATAAACGGTGGCAAAAACAGAAGTAACACTGGGAAAAAGTATTAACACTCAACTCATTAATGGTAACAATCTGATTAACATTTTTACAGCACATTGATCCTTGGCCTTTCAAAAGGAAAATTTGTCCTTTCATAATATTTCCAAGGAAAATACAAATCATCAAATACATTCATTTATTCAGATGCAAAAAAGCTGAAATTAACTCTCAATGCAACTCTGTCCTCTCCCCTCAGAAAAGTATTGCATAAATGTCACCATTTTCCACAGGCTAAACCTTCTGAAATAGAAGAGAATCAGTCTGACAGAAAAGTTTTTATGACTGAAACTTGCAGCCTTGGCTCATCTTTGAATTTTCTTCTGGAGAATAATAAATACAAGCAGGGCCTTAAGGTTTTGGAAGGGACTTCTTGCATATATCAATACATGATGTGAATAATAGGGAAGACATTCTAGAATCTCTTGACTTTTTGAGGCATTTACAAGGGCTAGCTCATTTCCTTTGTGCTTTGAGCAAATTTCCTTATTTATAGTTCCATATTGCCCTTTCTCCAAAGATGATCAGTTTGAGAAAGTATTTAGTCATACCTTGGAAAAGAGACTTTCAAAAGTTCATAATTATATACACTATCTGTGCCAATTTAGTAAGCATTGAAAGTTAAATATTTACACTTTTTGCAGGATTAATAATCCTTTATATAATAATTTGTGCAAAAATAACTTCACTGAGTTTTTGGGTGGTTGGTAATTTGTCTAAAATTAGTGGATTTTTTTTTTAACTACCTGCCAATGTGGACAGATTCCAGGTATTTGAACCCGTCATATCTTTGCTTGAAACATTTTGAATACCAACTCCAAAAACTCAACATTAATAAAACATTAAAGTTCCAACTTAAGCCCATAAAAGTCAAGAAATCTAGAGTTAAGGTCGACCCAGGTCTCTTAACTCTGTTCTCCTGCATGCATGCATGGGTGATGGGACAGCAGTGTGAGCTGTTGCTTAAATCAGTCTTCCTGCATAATCTGAAAATGTAATTGAATTAGTGTATCAAGTATTTACATAGCCTGCGATAGAGAGCCCCACACACTATATTATCCATATCCCCTCTCAGGGTTCTCATTTTAACTCCTCACTGCAGTGTTCCTGCGAGGCTTCCTCAAACATTCAGAAATTGGACTTGCAAATACAATTTCCCTTCTTTTATGAGGCTTCAAGATGAGTGATGCACCCTCAGCTTTCCTAGTTGCTTTCAGCTCCCGGCCAGACAGATAGAGTTTAGGTAACATTCTTCCTTTTGGTTAATATCCTCAGGGTTTGCCAGGTGTTAGATTTTATCATTCTGTGACTAAGGATTATTTAATGCTCTAATTCAACTAGATGCAGGACAGTGTACCATATTAATATGAGAATTAAAAACACTGTAGTTTCTAAACATAGGGCATGAACGTTGGCTTCAGGTAAGCTCATGTTCCAATGGAGTCCTTGTTCTGCCACTGTCTGTTAGCTAACTTTTCTAAACCTCTGTTATTTCCTCTGTAAAATGGGGATAATAAAAGTTCTTTAGACTTTTGGGATTCAATGAGATTGTGAGAATTTAAAGAGATAATGTGTATAAAGTGTTTGATAAAAAGTGAGGACTTAATAAATGGTTGCTGTTATTATTAGTACTCTTTTTGGTAGGAAATAACATATTACTTTAATTCGCTCCTTTTTCTTTAATCTCTCATAGAGTGTACAACAAGGGTCCTAACTATGGTTTGAATGTTCAGAAATGTTAAGAATGAAGTTGAACAGTAGCCCTAAAAGGGAAGCTCATTCAAGAAATGCATGATAATATCATTTTTCATCATTCAGTTGACAAAGGTGAAAAAGAATGGTAATATCCAACGTTGGGTATGAAGACACAAGTTTTCTCATATACTACTAAATACTAATATACACTGGTATATCATTTTTAAAGGCAGTTTGGCAATGTCTATAAAAATTTTAAACATGCATCAAGCTTGACTCAGCAATTCTATTCCTAGAATTTTATCTAAGGATGTGATCAAATAAATGCTCAAGAATATTCATGAAAGTTCTACTGAAAAATTGGAAAGACCTTAAATGTGAATATGGGACTGTTATATTATAGTGCAATCATACAATGGAGTACCATGAAACCATTAAAAATAAGTGAGTTTTCCATGTGTGATAGGTTTGATTGAGTAGTTGTAAATTGTAGGGCAGATATTTGAAATGGTTTTGATTTTTTTCCAAATAACTGTTACCACTCTTTGTGGGGTGTCCCTTTCTTTCTGAATAGTGGGTCTCCTTAACTTTTTAGTCACTTTTGGTTATTCAAATAGTTTCATTCGGTTCATTGAGACCCAGGGCCAGCTTCATGGATATGCATTCTGGGTGTAGTTGCAAAGAGCCCTGCTCTCAGAAGGGCCTCATGCTTGGTTTAATACTTGGTTGTTACTGTCTTGAAATTCTTCAAATTTTATCTTTGAACTTGTATTTTGTAGGTGTAGGGCTATGGTACAATGAAGTATGTGCCCGAGAAGGGAAGGCACATATCATATGCATGTCTGTCATTCTTTGCTTCTAATTTGCATATACTATCCTTGATATCCGTGAGCACAAAATTCCTATGGACCCACGATGTATGGGAGTTCAGGGAGGCTCCAAGTGAATACTCAAAGGTAAAGGAATCCCATCTATTATTGAGCAAATGGGGCCCTGACCGTCTCAAGAGGCGACTCTGTTCACTCAAATCAGAACTTGCTTTGAATGCGGAAAGAAGACAATTCGCATTTTAAGAAACAAGACTGAGAAACTTTATCCTGTTCTTCCATACTTGTTTCACTTCTGTGTATTTGCTAAGCACCTATGCTGAAAATGATGACATAAAAGTGAAGGGGAAAAAAAGGCAACACGTAATTACTTTTCCTTTAAGGCTTACTTTACTCATCCATAAGCTGAAGGTAGACAGTGTTGCAGGAGATGCACATTCCAAGAGGCGTTATTAAAACAGTTGAGTTACTGCCTGCTGTTCTGCTAAGAATGGAATGCATCTGGATACATGAGCTACCAATACATATCATGTCATTTTGGGGATTCCACATATGACTTAAAAACTTTCATATTTGCATTTAATACTGATACTGAACAATATAAAGATGAACGGTAAAATTCACGCTAATTCAAATTTAAATTTTTTCTTTACTTAGAGTGCCTTTACAAAGCAAAAACAGTGACAAGTTGAAGGAGAGACTGCAGAAGAATGGAAAGAGTTTTCTAGTTTATTGACATCGGTACCACTTTTACTCACTGCACTTTGAACAAGAAGCCACCTATTTTCTTTTTGCACTGGGCACCACGAATGATGTAGCTGGCCCTGATGTCAATGACAAAAGAAGCAAAAGCATTGGGTACATTTATTGCTTTTGCTTGTCACCATTTATTCACTCACAGGGTGGCATTTGTTAGCAGTTTATATGCATAGAAAGAGAACTGTCCACAAATAAGTACATCTGCACAGGAAACATCTCAGGCGTTTAAGTCCTTCATCTGTGTAATAGTCTCTGAGTTTCTGGAGGCACCCCTCTAAGTCCATTGTTTAGGAAGCAGTTGACTTGGGACCTGGCTCCCTGAGTATCCAGGAGATTCAAGCCTGGTCAACTAGAATATTGGCTTGGGAATCCACATTTGAACCATGTATGGTTCATACACATCATAAGACTTGTGTAAAAATGAGCAGGAAGAGATTCTCTGCCCTATGTTGTTGACATTTTCTTTTAGATTGGAAAATAAAGTTTGTTTAGAAAGTAGGCTGGAGACTGTGAGAAAAGGGGAAATCCACCTCCCCTGGATTGAGAAGAGGGCCAGAACTCAAAGAGCAGATGTGGCCGGGCCAGAGCTTAAGAAAAGCAATGGTCCCTTTGTTGCTGAAAGTTAACCAGAGGAGATGTGAACCTAGAGTTGCTGGAAGCCACTATGAACAGCTTGACTAATCCCAACATGGAGAATGACCAAGGTGAGAGATGGATAGAAACCAAGACTTGATGATATCATTTGAGCCTGGATCAACCTATACCTGAAGTCAGCGTGATGTACACCTGGAATTATTAGTTATGTGAGATCTTTTATGCTAAAGCTAGTTTGAGTTAGGCTTTGTTACTTGCAACAAAGAGTTCGGATACTGTATGCACAACATGCTTTCATTAATGTTTGTGTAGAACAGATATATAACAAATGGATACCCAGCAGAAGTGGATACCCTGGTTAGGGAAGATTATGAAGAGGTCTTTCATCTACAGTTTTGTACTGTTCTTTAGTTTAAGGATTTTGTAGAGCAGATATTTATTACTTTAAAGCCAGCAAAAGCAATAAAGTTTCTAACTTGGGGGGAAAAAAATCAGTGATGCTTAATCTTTTTCAAAAAAAATTTAGTGTGGTAAAAAAAATTACATAACATGAAATTTACAATCGTAACCATTTTTAAGTATACAGGTTCGGTATTGTTAAATATATTCACATTGTTTTGAGACAATGTGATGCTTATTCTTTTTTTTTTTTTTTTTTTTGAGTTGGAGTCTCACTCTGTCGCCCAGACTGGAGTGCAGTGGCCGCTGCCGGCCACCGCAGCCTCGACTTGCTGGGCTCCCGCAATCCTTCCACCTCAGCCTTCCAAGTAGCTGGAATTACAGGCATGCGCTACCACGCCCGGCTGATTTTTTGATTTATTGTAGAGATGAGGTCTTGCTGCCCAGGTGGGTCTCAAACCCGTGGGCTCAGGCAATCCACTCACCTCGGCCTCCCAAAGGCGCGGGATTACAGGCTGAGCCACCGAGCCCGGCTGTGATGCTTATTCTTAATGTGGTCATTGCCCAGATGGATCCCAAAACACGTGTCTTAAAGTTGATGCTTACAATAATGATTTAGTACTAGGAGCTCGTATTCCCATGCCCCCTTCTGTACAGAATGACAGGGGCAGACAGAGCAGCCACAGAGTCCTAACACAAGCCGTTAACCAGTCATTTCACTGGTTGGTGCCATGCAATTATACTGCAGAAAACGGAAAATAGGAGAAGATTAATGAGCTTGGCCTTACTAACCACCTAAAGGTGAAAAATTTAATTCTCCAATCTTTTGTCTTACTGTATTCCAATGTACGGATATGTGAAAAGTAGGGGAGCATTTGAGTCCAAAGCAGAAGCAGATGCCGGGCTAGGTGGCTCAGCCTGTAATCCCGCGCCTTTGGGAGGCTGAGGTGAGTGGATTTCCGGGTTTGAGACCCACCCTGGGCACCTTGGCGAGACCTCATCTCTACAATAAATCAAAATGAGCTGGGCGTGGTAGCACGCGCCTGTAGTTCCAGCTACTCGGAAGGCTGAGGAGGAAGGATCTCTGGAGCCCAGAGAGTCGAAACTGCAGTGGCCGCAGTCTGGGCGACAGAGTGAGACTCCAACCCCCCCAAAAAAAAGAAAAAGAAAAAGAAAAAGAAAAGGCAGAAAGGAGTAACATCAGTCTAAACAAAGAGCAACCTTACGGAAAGCGTTGAAGGAACCTCGCTGGGCATATTTTGATCAGCCCACGGTCCTGCTTGATGAAATGGCTGTACTACTTTCTCGAAGGTATCAAGTGTCAGTGTTGTATGCCTATCACTGTGATGAGGGTTTGAACAGCCACCAGTGGTCTCAAAGGGGCTGGGGCCGGGATCCCATCCTCTCAGCCTTCTGCCCAGAAAGGTGCAAGGTCCGACCTGCTGGGCACATTGTGGGCTGGCTGCTAGCCCATCCATAATTGTTGTGCCTATGATCTCAGCCCTCCTTCCCTTCCCTGCCTGGAAAATCCCACTCTCCAACCTATCGTTTAATCTGGGGAAGTTTATTTTCAATGTTCTCGCCATGAAGATTTGAACAGATTGCTTCAGTCTGATATCATTCGGTGCATGTATCAAAGCAAAACTGTTATCATCCATTTCTATTGAGCAGATCAGATGATTTCTTGGAAACTTGCTTTGACGGGGTGAGACTCTGAGGACATCGGTTGAGGTTGGGAGGACAGGGATGTGGAGGGATCCCCCCCACCACAAGGCCACAGGAGCAAAGAGGAGAGGGTCTGAGACTCTGGAATGCAACTTTTGCTACTGCACCATATCGCTAGGGTTGAGCTGAGTGTGTGTTGTCACAGCTGGGAGGGAGCAAACGCTATTTAGTTATCTCTAAGTTTTGTTGTTGTTGTTCTTGTTGTTAACCTAATATGGGCATCGAGTAAAATGTTCAAATGGAACAAAAAAGAACCCAGTGGAAAGAAATTCTCCCTCTCGTCCTGACTCTTCCTCTTCTGTCCCAGAGGCCACCACCACTAGTATGTATGCGTTCTTCTGAATAGTTTGTGCCCAATTCAGCTCCCCTGTCTGGTTCTTCACTTTGGCTTTACCTTGGCTTTGACCTGTTGTGTAAGGGCCTGAACTATAATTAGGAGGTGATACCCAGCTCTGCATTTTAGCATTCTTTCCTCAAGAAAAGTAATGAACACAGAGCATATGCAAGAGCTTGAAAGCCCTCAGTTAACTCTTGTATCTGTTTTTCACACCTTCTGTGGCATACAGCCGAGCAGGTGACTGGTACATTCTCTCTTTCTGCAGTATGCGATATTTCCAATTCACTGCAAAACAAAGTTCAAACTGCTAAAAAAGCTAGTTTTTAATTACCTTGAGATACAAGTAACAGCCTGACAGCTCTCATCCATGAGACCAGTAAGCTGTGAAGACATGTGACCAGATATGTCTTGTCATTAATATATACAGTGTGATCAGATACCATCATAATTGTTATTATTACAGGATCATAAAGCTTTATAGGAACAGAAAAAGCAAGTACCTTTGTTTGAAAGGTCAGCCAAGAAAAACTGAGCCCATCAATAAACAGGGGTGCAAAGGGAGATGCGTATTTATGAGAAATTTTTATAAACATCAAGTAAGCAAAGACTTTTGCAATAATGTTCACATTTAAATTAGGAAGTGGGCAAATGAGGTCCTAGTGGATTACCCGGGGTTGAATTAAATACTGGAATAAATAATAGTAATGCTGTTCTAATGTCTGTAATTAACACAGGCTAGCAATCTAAATTGACTTTCTCAGATGACTCTATGCATTTGACTAAATTTCCATGATTCATGTCTTATAAATTTAAGCAGTGGGACACGTGTAATTTTAAAGTAACTAAAGAAATAAGTTTTCTACATAAAGCAATAGCAATGTATTTTGCTTTAAAAGAAAAAAAAAACTGTGTGTATGTCCACACACACTCTGTCTGCTTCCCCCACAGATAATCAGGAAGTAGGGTTTCAAAAGACCCTTTATTTTGTGTGTGTGCTGTAGTGTCAGATCCTAAAATAAGATTTAAGAGCTGGAAAGTCTGATTGCGTGGAGCTGAGATGTGATTTCTAGTAGTACCGCTCACCAGAGCATGGAGAACAGAAAATGCTGTCTCTGTGAGTCGGAAGTTAGACATTTCTGGACGGACACATTTTAGTTCAGTCTTTTCCTTTGGAGTCAAATATATGCTGTAGCTATCTTGAGTTGTGTAGTTGCTTATTACAGTTAATGGATTGTTCATCCTCTCTGTCCTTGAGATAATCCTAAGTATGTGCATAAAACCGAGATCACGCTGGCCATAAAAACCAATCAGCCTGGAGCTGGCCCACAAGGTGTTGAACATTCGCTAGAGCAGATGGGAAAGATAATGTTTCATAAAGAGTTAGAGGATTAGGTGGTACAAAACAAGCTAAGAGAAAGGGATAATTTCATTTCAGGCGAACCTCCGTGACATTTCTTGTACCCAGAGACAGATGAAAATGATCCCAGAGCTATGACTTTTGGCTGCTTTTCCCCCAGTGCTGGCCCTGCTTACCTAGCTCTGCTGGCACCCTCACCTGAATCTGTGAATAACTCAAAGGATAGCTTCTCAGGTTTGTGAAGATGTATGAAGTGAGTCATTCACAAATGAATATACATACGAGAACAAAAAATTCTGCTAAATATGTTTACATTCGAACAACTGATACATCTGAGTGTGATTTAGAAAGGGATGTGCCTAAGTTTATATAAATGACAGTTTAAAAGATAACTGTCACAATGTGGATGATGAAGTTTCTATTTATCTTAACATTTGGAAGGTAAATGAAAAATGAATTGTGAATTACAGCTGGAGACCTTTGGAGTCTAAATATAATATAACAACTTGTGGCCAGTGGAGGTAGCAGGCAGGGTGGAGCCAATTAAACCAAAAAGTCTCTGGAAGGATGAGGTTGCGAGGTCTTTTGCTAGCCTGAAGTACAACCACCTTTATTTTTCAACATGGTCACTTAAACAATTGACGTAGGCTGGGGAGGTGGCTTGAAGCAGCTGCTTGTGACGTGCTGGTCTGGGTTCTGACATTCATTCACTGTGTCAAGTTGTATGGCCCTTAGAAAGCATTCAACATACACAATGGACTATTACGCAGCCATAAAGAAGGACAAAATCATGGACTTTGCAGCAGCGTGGATGGATTTAGAGTCTATCATACTCAGTGATCTATCACAGAAACAAAGAACTAAGTACCACATGTTCTCACTCATAAGTGGTCCATGACCATTTATCATAATACTACAAGAAAGGGGTTGGTAGTAGCAGGACACTGCCAGGGGGAGCCGGAGGAGGCACAATAAGGGTACCTGATCCTAAACCAGGCAAAAGAAGGACTAATGGGAGACTCAAACTTCACCTGTACATTGACCACTTATGTACCTAATCCTGACTTGTGCCCTGCATCTCTAAAATAAAATAATAAAGAAAGAAAGAAAGAAAGAAAGAAAGAAAGAAAGAAAGAAAGAAAGAAAGAAAGAAAGAAAGAAACAAAGCATTTCAGTGTGTGACCAGTTGAGGAGCTGTAACATTCAGGAGCGGGCACATCAAGGCTCCTGCTTTGACCTCTGTGCTGGAGGCTGGGCCATGCTCTTTGCTATTCTGCTTTAGTTTATTATAAATACTGAGAAGCACGTCTCAATTTAGCTTCTTGCAGTCCTGACTCTAATAGTCTGGAGGAAGTTGCCAAACAAATGGAACCTCTTCTGTGAGCCTGGCTATTCTACCTGCATCTGTGGCAGGGCTGGCTGTTTGGCGGTGCACTTACACTCTGCAGAAATGTGCTTTGGGGGTGTTAAACTGAATTGGGGGATATTTCAAGCCATTCCTTAAATAATGGAATTGAAATGTTGTGCTGCCGAGGTGGCCTGGGATGTAAACTTCTGAGCGAAAAGTTAGATCCTGGTTTTTCTTGAAGATTTAATGGAGCCCTGGGGCATGTGGTTTTCAGGCTTTCTCTATTTGTTAATTTTGGAAATGGATTTTTCACAGTTTTACTTCCCTTTTGTGTCAAGTCTTTGGTTTTGCTTCTACATGCAACTCTGGGTAGAAAACTCAGGATTGTTCTTTTTACCTTGATTCTAGTCAATAGGCCCAGAGGCCAAGCAACAATGGATATAGCCACTACGAATCATGAATAAACATATTAGTTTTGTAGTACAATCCGTGCCCCTCACATAGTAAGAAGCATAAAAGAACAGGGTACCAGGCAAAAGATCTTGAAGACTATCAGGTATTTATAAGCTCTGAATCTCAATTACGATGTGTAGAAAGAAAGAGATCTAGCATTTTTTTTTATCCTAAGGTGATTTATTTTTCTTTTAAATTAAATAAATGTAACTTTTAGGGAGAGATAAGTACACAGATTCTCTGAAGGGGTATTTTAGATTTACTATCCAAATCTTTCTTTAAGGTCTCAGAGAGTTTGTCCTAGATATGTAGACGAATTTCTCACAAAAAGGCACCATGACTTATGATCTTTGTCCACAGAAATACACAAAGGAAGCCAAGCTTTAAGATTCCGAAGCCAGGTGAAATATAATGACCTTGACTACTCTTATAACAACATCTCTGTTGTTATAGAACAATGTTTACCGAACAGTAGACATTCAAATCTTCACAGTATTTGCCATGACTGAGAACCACCAGCGTTGTCAGTATTTTTCTCTGAATTGATTTAGTATGAGGTACCTAGAAAGGAGGGCTATGAGGGCAGCCCATAATGAAGACATGGCAACACTTTCTACCCTAGTCTGGGACTAACACGACTGGATTCATTCAATTCAAGGTTCACGAAGGGGAGTCGCTGTGTTGGGAGAGTTGCACCTTAATCTGAAAATTATTTGAGCTGTTACATATGGAGTCATGATGCCCCCTTGCAAAACACACTGGGAAAAATTCCTTTTATGTGCTTGATCAGTTGTGAAATAGCTGCTCCAATTTAGTTCCTTAACTGTGGAGCCAAATTTAGGAAAAATTTCTGTCATATCTCATGAAGACTGAGCTCTGCATCTCTGTGTACCAATACTAGATGCCACATATGTGATGGAGACTACACTGTAACCTGAGATAATTTTAAACTATCATTGCCCTCTGTTTTTTTTTGACTGTTTAAACCAGTGGTCCCCAAACTTCTGGCATCAGGGACAGGTTTCATGGAAGACAATTTTTCCAGAGAGGACAGGTGGGACCGGTAGGGGGAGCCGTGGAGGGAGAGTGTGCTGTCAAACTCATAAGGAGTGCGCAGCTTAGATTCCTCGCCTGCGCAGTTCACAATAAGGTTCCCGCACCTATAAGAATCTAATGCCACCACTGATCTGACAGTTGGCAGAGCTTTGCTTCCTCCTCAACTCCTGCTGGGTGGCCTGGTTCCTAATAGGCCATGAACTGGTATAGGTCTAGGGCCAGGGGTTGGAGACCGCTGGTTTAAACCAAATGCTACTGTCCAGTTTAATTTCCCAGCTCCTACTGTCAAAGGTTTTGTAATTATGGCATGGGGTATCAGGACCAAAACCTTCCAATCCCTGGATTAGCATCTCAGAAATGGAAAGTCTTTTACCCACATAGTGCAGCTACCAAGAGCCCAGTGTAGGAATTCCCTCGACAACACCAATAGTCCTATATAGCCTCTTGTTGAGCACTCACAGTGACAGTGCATTCACTAATTCTTAGGCTAGTCTATTCTGTTTCGTGACTAATTACTTCCATCTGCCTCCCTGTCCTCTCAGCCTTTTGCCTCAGTTCTGCTTTCTGGAACTACAAATACAGATCTACTCTTTCTTAAACTTAAATTTCAAAATATTGAGCGTTTTCTTGTTCTTCCTAAATGTTCTCATTTCTAGGTGAAACTTGAGTCACTCATTCACTCAGAAAATATTTGCTGTGTAGCTTCAACGAGCAAACATTAGGTTAGATGCAGTGTGTGATGTAAAGGTGACTCAAACAACTATCTCTCACGTTTACTGAACTCTCAACACATTGGTCACATTTTTCAAGATGAAATATCCCATTATTTGTTTCTAGACAGAGTTCTTTGAAAGCAAAGATCATGGCTTCACCTGAGTATCCCCTGAGCCTGCTATTAGACAAATGGATGCTAGTAATGTTTTCTGACTTTTCTCCATTTCTCTAAAAAGAAGGCCACTAGACCTGATCACAGTATTATTCTGTTGGTTTGACAAGTACTGAGTCACAGTGGTGGCATCATAACAATTGACCTGATGCTGACATCATGGGTGGGCTCAGAAGACCTGTGTACACACAGATGGACTGCCATAAGATCTTATTTCTCAGGTTATTTAATTTAAACTGCCCAACAGTCCTGAGAGGTGGATATTGTTATGCCCAGTTTTTAGATGAGAAAACAGAGGGAGACAATGGGGTTACACTGATTCAAGTCATAGATGTTCTCTAATTTTATATTTGAGCTCGTTTCTAAAATGGACCCAGCCCCCAGTTACATACCACTTTCCAATTTTGTGCCTGAGTTTTTGATGCCAATGTAGACCTTTACTTTTATCCTTATCAAATTATATTTTGTTAGTTTTGCCCTGCATGTCTAGCGTGTTGAACCCTTCTGGCATCTTAATATAGTTATTCTATCATCTTAGATATTCCTCTCAGCTTGTGTACCTGTTACTAATGTGCTATGCTTATTCTTTTATATAATGTATTGATGAGAAATGTTGATGGTTTGAAGGCAGAAAGCTGTGTCATCCATGAGAAATCTCACTCCAGGATGGCACTGATCTGCTCAGTATCACTGCTTTGGGTATACTTATTCAGCTACTCAATCACTTAGTCTACATTTTTACATCCTGATGGTCAAGATAACATTAAAAACTTGGCAAAATTAAAGCAAATTTCATTTTAAGATCGGGTTTTTCTTGTATGGGTTATGCTGCCTGCCACATAATAAACATATAACACCCATTTTTTTATTTGCTAACCCAGAGGTCCATTTTATATTTTAATCTATGCACTAATGAGTAGTGTTTTTGAAAAGCTCTATTTACATATGTAACTTTTATCATCTGTTTCCATCTTGTCATATTTTTCCTTTTCTCCCTGCCTCAAACAATCGCTATATGCTATATGTTTTAAAATATGGGGGGAAAGGTGTGTTTAAAAGACAATGAAAACCTTGATGCAAATTATACTTTCCCAACAGAAGAAACACTTACTCATTTCGATGTATACATGCAAAACTTTAAAAGCCTGATTAAAAAATGTATGAAGCAACTCCATCATGTGGGGGCTGTTACTTAGGATCTGAATTACAGGATATGTCTCTCTTTTTCTCTGGCCTTGGGCAGTCTAGTCTAATTACAGTCACTTGCCTTTCATTCTGTTTAGTGTTTTTCAGCTATGCATGAGAAAAGTTAATCAAAAAATAAAATGAAAAACTGTGATGGGTAATCGAAGTCCCAAAGATTTCTCTGCTGTTGCCTCATCTGTCTTTGGGAATGAACTCCAAAATATTACCTTCAAAGCATCATTGAATGTACCGTGCCTGTTGGTCTCTGCTTCTCTTAAGGAAAGCGAAACTATTCCTTTAATTTCAGAAATGTCCAGGATTAGGAAATGAAAAGAAAATGGTGGTCTTTCCTATCTTCTTGTATTTCTTACCTGTAGTTGTTGGGAGGTTTTGTAACCATAGAAGGTACTAGACCAATAATCTCAGGAATGGGTAAGATCTCTCTCTCTCTCTCTCACTCTCTCTCTATATATATATTTTTTCTCTCTCTCTTTTTTAATTTTTATTTTGAAATTGTGGGGTACAATTCAGAGTTAGGAATACAAATGTTCCTTGTGCAGGTACCCTTATTGATGAGGTGTGTCCCCCCTTCCCCAAAGATCTCTCTTTAGAGCTGTTACATAAGGGCAATTTGCCACCTCATCCCCTTGTCCTCTAGTGTGCTTTGGAAGGCCATTGTATTAAGAGAATTGTTGATTCTTGGCCTGTCCTCTATTCGGATCCCTTGCCTAGACTGCAGACACAAATGCCAAGGACTAGAACCAATTCTGGCTGTGGTTTCGTGCACACTTTTCTGAAGGTCTGAGATACTGTCTTAGTTCATTTCAACCCCCCTCTGTGGCAGCCTGACCACAAATGAAAAACAATGTGACCAAGGTTGTGCCTTTAATAAATATTGTTAATGAACCCTCATAAAAATCACAGAAGTGCTTCTTTGTTCTTTGGGAGAAGAAAGAAAAGGTATAGGAGAGGGATGGAAGATAGTGAGAATTTTTAAGAGCCCTGAAATTGTTTTGAAGGGTTGGTGGCAGCGGTAGTGGGTTGATGGAGCACAGAAACAACATGTTGTCAAGGCAAGCCTGTGGCATTTTTAGCTGAGGCTGTCAGACAAAAGATTTCTGGATGGTACATGTCGATTGCTCCTGTGGCCTAAACAACCCCATCTTTCTCAGTTGTTTAAAGTGAGTGGTGTTGAGAAGCAGCATATGCTGCTTCTCCTCCATGCACAACAATGAAATTTGGAAATATGTGCCGAAAAAAGAAACATCATTTTCTATGGCAATCTATCTTCAAGAGAGGACAACTTCCTGGGATAGTGAAAATGGTGGCTGAAACCTCATTGGGAAAAATAATTCAATTGCCCAAATTTGGGCTTAGATCATGCTGCAGCTGGCTCCAGAGAGGGGCAAGAGATCATTAATCTGCTTTGGAGGAGGTATCATGCTTGGGAATCATGAGGACGCAGCCTTCGTATACTGATACTTGGATATCATCAAAGGAGCCTCAGGGACCTTTAGAATAATATGTCCCATTCACATAACACAGCATTGCCAGTCTTAGAAGTTTTTTTTTCCTTTTTGTTTTAAAGTAACTTAAATTTATTTTCATAACAGCCTGAATAATATGAAAAATATGTTAGAGTCTATTGAGGAACTCTGTAAACTCTTGATGAAATAACAGAAATGTGACCGAAGTTGTTCATACTTAGATTTTCTGTAAACAAGTGAAGGCCAGTTACTTTAAGGTATTAAACATGGAACACCCTTATTTTAACTTCATGGGTGAGACAAATTTGGTATTCCAAATTTCAGCCAGCAGCTGACAACAACCGGGAAGTCAATTTACCAAAAGTTTCAGCTTTGATTGTTTCAAGGTCATATATAGGATATACAAAATCATCAGCTATGTCAGGCCTCAGAGAACAACCAACATCATGAAGTAAAAGGGTCTGGAGCTGCTGAATGTGTCAGAAATGGGGCAGATACTTCAAGCCAGATCTAGTGAATTGCCCAGCACTCCAGCGAAGTCTTTGGCTGTATTATTGTGAAACTTTTGGCCACTGAAATCAGGATAATGCTAATTATAAAATCATCTGCGTGTTGTTATGAAAAGACCATTAACTCAGAAAATCTGAATTCCTAGTCCCAGCTAATAAGCACGAATCATTATCTTAATTTCTGAGCCATTACAATATTACTATATATCAGGCATCTTTACTTAATGCTTTCTCTAGCCTGCATAGTAAGTCAGTCAGGAAGATGCTATTATCCCATGTTCAAGCTGAACAAACCATTTCAGAGAGATTAAGCGACTTTCTCATGGTCACCATGCTGGTAAATAGCAAAATTAAAATTCAAACTCTCGACTGCCTCCTGTCTTTGTTAAATGCTCCAAATTCTTTCCTGTATTGGCAGTTCCTCTTTTTTGGCAAACCCTTCTTGCCCAACTCAAGCTGTATAACTTTTAGTCATCCTTCAAGCTTGGCTCAAGCCTGGCATTCTCAGGGAGGCTTCCAGAAGCACCCCACCCTCCAGTATCTCTCTTGTGTAACTTCACAATTCTTCCTACCATGCTGCTCTTGTGGTGCCTGCTGACATGTCTAGCCCGATCTCACGGTCTTTGGCGTTTTCCTTCTGTTGTGAATGGTATTTTGAGCGTGGCTTTCCCTTTCTCTCTCATGTTTACTTTGGGGGGAAGAAAGTTTTAAGTACAGTCAAGTACTGGGGTGTGTCCTACTATTCCAAACTGGCAACATTTATCACTTAAAACATACTGGCTTCACATATTTTTCTGTAAGTAAAGAAGTAGCTCCTTACTGATCAAGCCACTTTAGGCACTTTCCAGCCTCACTGGCCACCTGCCTCCCCAGAGGCAACCACTAATCGGAATTGGGCGCCTAATCTTCAAGTTTATGTTTTTTTTTTTTTTTTGGTTACATATTCTTTCATTTGTCAGCAGTACAAAAAGCCATTTTGTAATTCCTGTATATGCATTTTAGAAACTTGCTTTCTTTACTCATTATTTTTTTTAAAATGAATCATGTTGAGCCATTTAAATCTAACTTATTCATTTAAGTTCATTTTATTTTATTTTATTTTAATTTTTTTTGAGTTGGAGTCTCACTCTGTCACCCAGGCTGGAGGACAATGGCACACTCCTGGCCACCGCAGCCACAACCTGCTGGGCTCAGGCGATCCTTAGGCCTCAGCCTTCCAAGTAGCTGGAACTACAGGCACGTGCCACCACGCCCACCTAATTATTTTATTTATTGTAGAGATGAGGTCTCGCCAAGTTGCCTGGGCTGGTCTCGAACCTGTGAGCTCAAACAACCCTCTTACCTGGGCCTCCCAAAGTACTGGGATCATAGGCATGAGCCACCGCACCTGGCCTGGTTTCCCCTTTTCTATTAGACACTACAGCCTCTGATTGAGGGACTGTGTGTGGATTATGCTTCTTTGTGCTTAGCACTGTGCCTGCAATTCCACAGGCATTCAATAAATACATGCTGAATGAACTGATACAAGCATCTGGGGGAAGCGAAGGCTTCGACTCTCAGAAAGTGAACATGATTAGAAGCAGGTAGAGGGTGACTTCAAGGATGTTAGTTGAAATGACACTTTTTTTCCTTGATTTTATGGAGGTGGGAAAGTAGGATAATAAAAAGCTCTTTGAAATGATACTGAGGTGAGCATGGTCAAGCTAGTAAAATTTTTGTCATGCTAATCGTTTTTGTAAAAGACTAGTAATAGGAAATACGTAAAATAATTGATTAAACTATGAGCAAAAATACTTTCAAAAGTGCTTAAGTGCATTTGGCAGGCTGGTACCGATTTATGGCTAAACAGCAAGAATTCTATATCTGCTTCTAACTAGGCCATCTCCATAATTCACCTTGGAGAAATCTAATTACCCTTGAATATTTGACCTTCAATGTGTCAACATAAATATTTTCTCTACATGGCTTCATGGAGATATGGCAGCTGTGTTTGACAGGGATAACATTTTTCTTTTTAAAAATGTTAGGGGCCGCAGTTTACTTCCTGAGTTTCATATCTTCCCTTTGACCCACTTGTACTTTTTGTTACTTTCTGAGTGTTGTCCAGATGGAACTCATCCAATAATGGAGAGAGCGGTGTGAGCTCAGGAGTTAGTGGTTTTTGCAAGGAAGAAATGAATTTATACTTTTGAAACCTGAGAGTAATGTCTGGGATATAGTTAGAGCTCAATAGCTGTTAGATATTACTCTCCTCATTTACATGTCTTGCAGAAAAAATAGGAGGTAGTTATTTTATAGGCTTTATTCTAAATCACTCAAGATGGGTCCAGAGCTTTTTTAAATGTTTCTCTGGTTCATGGTTAGACTTTGTTCTGAGGATTCTGTTAGGTGAAGGTCAAGGGTTTCCACCATGGAGAGAAGTAAACGTCCAAAGACCACCTATCTACCAGGACCATCAAATGAAGCAGCAGGAGGGTTGGATATTGATTAGATCATCAGAGTGGGGCTATATTAAGCTTGTTATTTCTTTTAAAAAATTTTTATTTTATTTTAAAGAGGTGGGGTGCAATTCAGGGTTAGATATACAAATGTTCATTATGCAGGTACCCTTGTTGATGAGGTGTGTCCCCCCTCCCCTGGCAGTTTCCCACTACTCCCAATCCCTTTCTTATAGTATTATGATAATTGTTCAAGGTCTGCATATGAGTGAGAACATGTGCTACTCGGTTCTTTGTTTCTGTGCTATATCACTCAATATTATAGACTCTAAGTCCAGCCAAGTTGCTGCAAAGCTCAAAGTTTTGTCCTTCTTTATGGCTGCATAATATTCCATCATG